>NW_027514739.1:83733-131485 GCF_048772815.1 Callospermophilus lateralis | reverse complement strand
GGATTTGTGTGCTGATCATTACCACCAAGTATCAACAAGATTGTGTGAAAAAATATTTGCTGGTATTTCGGAAACTCGTTATTTCTTAGAAGCTTGGCAACCCCTCTCAATGAAAGTGCTTTTCCACAGTCTGTGCCTAGGGCTACTTGAAGAGGAAACAAACCATAGAGACAAAACTGAGAACTCCTTTATTTTGTCAAGTTTCAAGGAGCTACTACAAAGCATGTTGGATTTAGAGTTCCAAATTCATCTATCTATATAGGAGAGAACAGAGAGAAACCTAAATATAAAAACTGCTACTGTAGACGAACGCTTCAACCTAGAAGAACAAAATTTGGTGAGCCAAGTGGGATTTGTGTACTGATCATTACCACCAAGTATCAACAAGATTGTGAGAAAAATATTTGCTGGTATTTCGGAAACTCGTTATTTCTTAGAAGCTTGACAACCCATCTCAATGAAAGTGCTTTCCACAGTCTGTGCCTAGGGCTACTTTAAAAGGAAACAAACCATAGAGACAAAATTGAGAACTCGTTTATTTTGCCAAGTTTCAAAGAGCTACTACAAACCATGTTGGATTTAGAGTTCCAAATTCATCTATCTATATAGGAGAGAACAGAGTGAAACCTGAAAATAAAAACTGCTACTGTAAACGAAGGCTTCAACGTAGCAAAACAGAATTTGGTGAGCCAAGTGGGATTTGTGTACTTTTCATTACCATCACGTAATATCAAGATTGGGTGAAAAAATATTTGCTGGTATTTCGGAAACTCGTTATTTCTTAGAAGCTTGGCAACCCCTCTCAATGAAAGTGTTTTTCCACAGTCTGTTCCTAGGGCTACATGAAGAGGAAACAAACCAGAGAGACAAAACTGAGAACTCATTTATTTTGTCAAGTTTCAAAGAGCTACTACAAACCATGTTGGATTTAGAGTTCCAAATTCATCTATCTGTATAGGAGAGAACAGAGGAAAACCTAAATATAAAAACTGCTACTGTACACGAAGGCTTCAACCTAGAAGAACAAAATTTGGTGAGCCAAGTGGGATTTGTGTACTGATCATTAGCAACAAGTATCATCAAGATTGGTTAAAAAAATATTTGCTGGTATTTCGGAAACTCGTTATTCCTTAGAAGCTTGGCAACCCCTCTCAATGAAATTGCTTTTCCACAGTCTGTGCCTAGGGCTACTTGAAGAGGAAACAAACCACAGAGACAAAACTGAGAACTCCTTTATTTTTTCAAGTTTCAAGGAGCTACTACAAAGCATGTTGGATTTAGAGTTCTAATTTCATCTATCTATGTAGGAGAGAACACAGGGAAATCTAAATATAAAAACTGCTACTGTAGACGAACGCTTCAACCTAGAAGAACAAAATTTGGTAAGCCAAGTGGGATTTGTATACAAATCATTACCACCAAGTATCATCAAGATTGGGTGAAAAAATATTTGCTGGTATTTCGGAAACTCGTTATTTCTTAGAACCTTGGCAACCAATCTCAATGAAAGTGCTTTCCACAGTCTGTGCCTAGGACTACTTTAAGAGGAAACAAACCATAGAGACAAAACTGAGAACTGCTTTATTTTGTAAAGTTTCAAAGTGCTACTACAAACCATGTTGGATTTAGAGTTCCAAATTCATCCATCTATATAGGAGAGAACAGAGGGAAACCTAAATATAAAAACTGCTACTGTAGACGAACCCTTCAACCTAGAAGAACAAAATTTGGTAAGCCAAGTTGGAATTGTATACTAATCATTACCACCAAGTATCATCAAGTTTGGGTGAAAAAATATTTGCTGGTATTTCGGAAACTCTTTATATCTTAGAAGCTTGGCAGCCCCCTCAATGAAAGTGCTTTTCCACAGTCTGTGCCTAGGGATACTTGAAGAGGAAACAAAGCATAGAGACAAAACTGAGAACTCCTTTATTTTGCCAAGTTTCAAAGAGCTACTACAAACCATGTTGGATTTAGAGTTCCAAATTCATCTATCTATATAGGAGAGAACAGAGGGAAATCTAAATATAAAAACTGCTACTGTACACGAACGCTTAAACCTAGAAGAACTAAATTTGGAGAGCCAAGTGGGATTTGTGTACTGATCATTATCAACAAGTATCATCAAGATTGGGTGAAAAAATATTTGCTGGTATTTCGGAAACTCGTTATTTCTCAGAAGATTGGCAACCCCTCTCAATGAAAGTGCTTTTCCACAGTTTGTGCCTAGGGCTACTTGAAGAGGAAACACACAATAGAGACAAAACTGAGAACTCCTTTATTTTGTCAAGTTTCAAGGAGCTACTACAAAGCATGTTGGATTTAGAGTTCCAAATTCATCTTTCTATATAGGAGAGAACAGAGGGAAACCTAAATATAAAAACTGCTACTGTAGACGAACGCTTCAACCTAGAAGAACAAAATTTGGTAAGCCAAGTGGGATTTGTATACTAATCATTACGACAAAGTATCATCAAGTTTGGGTGAAAAAATATTTGCTGGTATTTCGGAAACTCGTTATTTCTTAGAAGCTTGGCAACCCCTTTCAATGAAAGTGCTTTTCCACAGTCTGTGCCTAGGGCTACTTGAAGAGGATACAAAACATAGTGACAAATCTGAGAACTCCTTTATTTTGTCAAGTTTCAAAGAGCTACTACAAACCATGTTGGATTTAGAGTTCCAAATTCATCTATCTATATAGGAGAGAACAGAGAGAAAAATAAATATAAAAACTGCTATTGTAGACGAACGCTTCAACCTAGAAGACCAAATTTGGTGAGCCAAGTGGGATTTGTGTACTGATCATTACCACCAAGTATCAACAAGATTGTGTGAAAAAATATTTGCTGGTATTTCGGAAATTCGTTATTTCTTAGAAGCTTGACAACCAATCTCAATGAAAGTGCTTTCCACAGTCTGTGCCTAGGGCTACTTGAAGAGGAAACAAACCATAGAGACAAAACTGAGAACTCCTTTATTTTGTCAAGTTTCAAGGAGGTACTACAAAGCATGTTGGATTTAGAGTTCCAAATTCATCTATCTATATAGGAGAGAACAGAGGGAGACCTAAATATAAAAATTGCTACTGTAGACTAACGCTTCAACCTAGAAGAACAAAATTTGGTAAGCCAAGTGGGATTTGTGTACTGATCATTACCACCAAGTATCATCAAGATTGGGTGAAAAAATATTTGCTGGTATTTCGGAAACTCGTTATATCTTAGAAGCTTGGCAGCCCCTCTCAATGTAAGTGCTTTTCCACAGTCTGTGCCTAGGGCTACTTTAAAAGGAAACAAACCATAGAGACAAAACAGAGAACTCCTTTATTTTGCCAAGTTTCAAAGAGCTACTACAAACCATGTTGGATTTAGAGTTCCAAATTCATCTATCTATATAGGAGAGAACAGAGGGAAACCTAAATATAAAAACTGCTACTGTACACGAATGCTTCATCCTAGATGAACAAAAATTGGTTAGCCAAGTGGGATTTGTGTGCTGATCATTACCACCAAGTATCATCAAGTTTGGGTGAAAAAAATATTTGCTGGTATTTCGGAAACTCGGTATTTCTTAGAAGCTTGGCAACTCATCTCAATGAATGTGCTTTTCCACAGTCTGTTCATAGGGCTACATGAAGAGGAAACAAACCAGATAGACAAAACTGAGAACTCCTTTATTTTGTCAAGTTTCAAAGAGCTACTACAAACCATGTTGGATTTAGAGTTCCAAATTCATCTATCTATATATGAGAGAACAGAGTGAAACCTAAATATAAAAACTGCTACTGTAGACGAACGCTTCAACCTAGAAGAACAAAATTTGGTGAGCCAAGTGGGATTTGTGTACTGATCATTACCACCAAGTATCATCAAGATTGGGTGAAAAAATATTTGCTGGTATTTCGGAAACTCGTTATTTCTTAGAAGCTTGGCAACCCCTCCCAATGAAAGTGTTTTTCCACAGTCTGTGCCTAGGGCTACTTGAAGAGGAAAC
Organism: Callospermophilus lateralis; assembly: GCF_048772815.1. NCBI lineage: Eukaryota > Metazoa > Chordata > Mammalia > Rodentia > Sciuridae > Callospermophilus > Callospermophilus lateralis. The sequence continues at coordinate 127,492 of NW_027514739.1, read as the reverse complement.
AACCCATAGAGACAAATCTGAGAACTCCTTTATTTTATCAAGTTTCAAAGAGCTACTACAAACCAGGTTGGATTTAGAGTTCCAAATTCATCTATCTATATAGGAGAGAACAGAGAGAAACCTAAATATATAAACTGCTACTGTAGACGAACGCTTCAACCTAGAAGAACAAAATTTGGTGAGCCAAGTGGGATTTGTGTGCTCATCATTACCACAAAGTATCATCAAGTTTGGGTGAAAAAATATTTGCTGGTATTTCGGAAACTCGATATTTCTTAGAATCTTGGCAACCCATCTCAATGAAAGTGCTTTGCCACAGTCTGTTCCTAGGGCTACATGAAGAGGAAACAAACCATAGAGACAAAACTGAGAACTCCTTTATTTTGTCAAGTTTCAAGGAGGTACTACAAAGCATGTTGGATTTAGAGTTCCAAATTCATCTATCTATATAGGAGAGAACAGAGGGAGACCTAAATATAAAAATTGCTACTGTAGACTAACGCTTCAACCTAGAAGAACAAAATTTGGTAAGCCAAGTGGGATTTGTGTACTGATCATTACCACCAAGTATCATCAAGATTGGGTGAAAAAATATTTGCTGGTATTTCGGAAACTCGTTATATCTTAGAAGCTTGGCAGCCCCTCTCAATGTAAGTGCTTTTCCACAGTCTGTGCCTAGGGCTACTTTAAAAGGAAACAAACCATAGAGACAAAACAGAGAACTCCTTTATTTTGCCAAGTTTCAAAGAGCTACTACAAACCATGTTGGATTTAGAGTTCCAAATTCATCTATCTATATAGGAGAGAACAGAGGGAAACCTAAATATAAAAACTGCTACTGTACACGAATGCTTCATCCTAGATGAACAAAAATTGGTTAGCCAAGTGGGATTTGTGTGCTGATCATTACCACCAAGTATCATCAAGTTTGGGTGAAAAAAATATTTGCTGGTATTTCGGAAACTCGGTATTTCTTAGAAGCTTGGCAACTCATCTCAATGAATGTGCTTTTCCACAGTCTGTTCATAGGGCTACATGAAGAGGAAACAAACCAGATAGACAAAACTGAGAACTCCTTTATTTTGTCAAGTTTCAAAGAGCTACTACAAACCATGTTGGATTTAGAGTTCCAAATTCATCTATCTATATATGAGAGAACAGAGTGAAACCTAAATATAAAAACTGCTACTGTAGACGAACGCTTCAACCTAGAAGAACAAAATTTGGTGAGCCAAGTGGGATTTGTGTACTGATCATTACCACCAAGTATCATCAAGATTGGGTGAAAAAATATTTGCTGGTATTTCGGAAACTCGTTATTTCTTAGAAGCTTGGCAACCCCTCCCAATGAAAGTGTTTTTCCACAGTCTGTGCCTAGGGCTACTTGAAGAGGAAACAACCCATAGAGACAAATCTGAGAACTCCTTTATTTTATCAAGTTTCAAAGAGCTACTACAAACCAGGTTGGATTTAGAGTTCCAAATTCATCTATCTATATAGGAGAGAACAGAGAGAAACCTAAATATATAAACTGCTACTGTAGACGAACGCTTCAACCTAGAAGAACAAAATTTGGTGAGCCAAGTGGGATTTGTGTGCTCATCATTACCACAAAGTATCATCAAGTTTGGGTGAAAAAATATTTGCTGGTATTTCGGAAACTCGATATTTCTTAGAATCTTGGCAACCCATCTCAATGAAAGTGCTTTGCCACAGTCTGTTCCTAGGGCTACATGAAGAGGAAACAAACCAGAGAGACAAAACTGAGAACTCCTTTATTTTGTCAAGTTTCAAAGAGCTACTACAAACCATGTTGGATTTAGAGTTCCAAATTCATCTATCTGTATAGGAGAGAACAGAGGGAAACCTAAATATAAAAACTGCTACTGTACACGAACGCTACAACCTAGAAGAACTAAATTTGGTGAGCAAAGTGGGATTTGTGTACTGATCATTAGCAACAAGTACCATCAAGATTGGGTGAAAAAATATTTGCTGGTATTTCGGAAACTCGTTATTTCTTAGAAGCTTGGCAACCCCTTTCAATGAAAGTGCTTTTCCACAGTCTGTGCTTAGGGCTACTTGAAGAGGATACAAAACATAGTGACAAATCTGAGAACTCCTTTATTTTGTCAAGTTTCAAAGAGCTACTACAAAGCATGTTGGATTTAGAGTTCCAAATTCATCTATCTATATAGGAGAGAACAGAGGGAAACCTAAATATAAAAACTGCTACTGTACACGAACGCTTCAACCTAGAAGAACTAAATTTGGTAAACCAAGTGGGATTTGTGTTCTTTTCATTACCATCACGTATCATCAAGATTGGGTGAAAAAATATTTGCTGGTATTTCGGAAACTCTTTATTTCTTAGAAGCTTGGCCAACCCTCTCAATGAATTTGTTTTTCCACAGTCTGTGCCTAGGGCTACTTGAAGAGGAAACAAACCATAGAGACAAAACTGAGAACTCCTTTATTTTGTCAAGTTTCAAAGAGCTACTACAAACCATGTTGGATTTAGAGTTCCAAATTCATCTATCTATATAGGAGAGAACAGAGGGAAACCTAAATATAAAAACTGCTACTGTAGACGAACACTTCAACGTAGAAGAACAAATTTGGTAAGCCAAGTGGGATTTGTATACTAATCATTACCACCAAGTATCATCAAGATTGGGTGAAAAAATATTTGCTGGTATTTCGGAAACTCGTTATTTCTTAGAAGCTTGGCAACTCATCTCAATGAAAGTGCTTTTCCACAGTCTGTTCATAGGGCTACATGAAGAGGAAACAAACCAGAGAGACAAAACTGAGAACTCCTTTATTTTGTCAAGTTTCAAAGAGCTACTAGAAACCATGTTGGATTTAGAGTTCCAAATTCATCTATCTGTATAGGAGAGAACATAGGGAAACCTAAATATAAAAACTGCTACTGTACACGAACGCTTCAACCTAGAAGAACTAAATTTGGTGAGCCAAGTGGGATTCGTGTACTGATTATTACCACCAAGTATCATCAAAATTGGGTGAAAAAATATTTGCTGGTATTTCGGAAACTCGTTATTTCTTAGAAGCTTGGCAACCCCTCTCAATGAAAGTGTTTTTCCACAGTCTGTGCCTAGGGCTACTTGAAGAGGAAACAAACCATAGAGACAAATCTGAGAACTCCTTTATTTTGTCAAGTTTCAAAGAGCTACTACAAACCATGTTGGATTTAGAGTTCCAAATTCATCTATCTATATAGGAGAGAACTGAGAGAAACCTAAATATAAAAATTGCTACTGTAGACGAACGCTTCAACCTAGAAGAACAAAATTTGGTGAGCCAAGTGGGATTTGTGTACTGATCATTACCACCAAGTATCAACAAGATTGTGTGAAAAATATTTGCTGGTATTTCGGAAAGTCGTTATTTCTTAGAAGCTTGACAACCCATCTCAATGAAAGTGCTTTCCACAGTCTGTGCCTAGGGCTACTTTAAAAGGAAACAAACCATAGAGACGAAACTGAGAACTCCTTTATTTTGCCAAGTTTCAAAGAGCTACTACAAACCATGTTGGATTTAGAGTTCCAAATTCATCTATCTATATAGGAGAGAACAGAGTGAAACCTGAAAATAAAAACTGCTACTGTAAACGAAGGCTTCAACGTAGCAAAACAAAATTTGGTGAGCCAAGTGGGATTTGTGTACTTTTCATTACCATCACGTATCATCAAGATTGGGTGAAAAAATATTTGCTGGTATTCAGGAAACTCGTTATTTTTTAGAAGCTTGGCAACCCCTCTCAATGAAAGTGTTTTTCCACAGTCTGTGCCTAGGGCTACTTGAAGAGGAAACAAACCATAGAGACAAAACTGAGAACTCCTTTATTTTGTCAAGTTTCAAAGAGCTACTACAAACCATGTTGGATTTAGAGTTCCAAATTCATCTATCTATATAGGAGAGAACAGAGGGAAACCTAAATATAAAAACTGCTACTGTACACGAACGCTTCAACCTGGAAGAACTAAATTTGGAGAGCCAAGTGGGATTTGTGTACTGATCATTAGCAACAAGTATCATCAAGATTGGGTGAAAAAATATTTGCTGGTATTTCGGAAACTCGTTATTTCTTAGAAGCTTGGCAACCCCTCTCAATGAAAGTGCTTTTCCACAGTCTGTGCCTAGGGCTACTTGAAGAGGAAACAAACCATAGAGACAAAACTGAGAACTCCTTTATTTTGTCAAGTTTCAAGGAGCTACTACAAAGCATGTTGGATTTAGAGTTCCAAATTCATCTATCTATATAGGAGAGAACAGAGAGAAACCTAAATATAAAAACTGCTACTGTAGACGAACGCTTCAACCTAGAAGAACAAAATTTGGTGAGCCAAGTGGGATTTGTGTACTGATCATTACCACCAAGTATCAACAAGATTGTGAGAAAAATATTTGCTGGTATTTCGGAAACTCGTTATTTCTTAGAAGCTTGACAACCCATCTCAATGAAAGTGCTTTCCACAGTCTGTGCCTAGGGCTACTTTAAAAGGAAACAAACCATAGAGACAAAATTGAGAACTCGTTTATTTTGCCAAGTTTCAAAGAGCTACTACAAACCATGTTGGATTTAGAGTTCCAAATTCATCTATCTATATAGGAGAGAACAGAGTGAAACCTGAAAATAAAAACTGCTACTGTAAACGAAGGCTTCAACGTAGCAAAACAGAATTTGGTGAGCCAAGTGGGATTTGTGTACTTTTCATTACCATCACGTAATATCAAGATTGGGTGAAAAAATATTTGCTGGTATTTCGGAAACTCGTTATTTCTTAGAAGCTTGGCAACCCCTCTCAATGAAAGTGTTTTTCCACAGTCTGTGCCTAGGGCTACTTGAAGAGGAAACAAACCATAGAGACAAAACTAAGAACTCCTTTATTTTGTCAAGTTTCAAAGAGCTACTACAAACCATGTTGGATTTAGAGTTCCAAATTCATCTATCTATATAGGAGAGAACAGAGGAAAACCTAAATATAAAAACTGCTACTGTACACGAAGGCTTCAACCTAGAAGAACAAAATTTGGTGAGCCAAGTGGGATTTGTGTACTGATCATTAGCAACAAGTATCATCAAGATTGGTTAAAAAAATATTTGCTGGTATTTCGGAAACTCGTTATTCCTTAGAAGCTTGGCAACCCCTCTCAATGAAATTGCTTTTCCACAGTCTGTGCCTAGGGCTACTTGAAGAGGAAACAAACCACAGAGACAAAACTGAGAACTCCTTTATTTTTTCAAGTTTCAAGGAGCTACTACAAAGCATGTTGGATTTAGAGTTCTAATTTCATCTATCTATGTAGGAGAGAACACAGGGAAATCTAAATATAAAAACTGCTACTGTAGACGAACGCTTCAACCTAGAAGAACAAAATTTGGTAAGCCAAGTGGGATTTGTATACAAATCATTACCACCAAGTATCATCAAGATTGGGTGAAAAAATATTTGCTGGTATTTCGGAAACTCGTTATTTCTTAGAACCTTGGCAACCAATCTCAATGAAAGTGCTTTCCACAGTCTGTGCCTAGGACTACTTTAAGAGGAAACAAACCATAGAGACAAAACTGAGAACTGCTTTATTTTGTAAAGTTTCAAAGTGCTACTACAAACCATGTTGGATTTAGAGTTCCAAATTCATCCATCTATATAGGAGAGAACAGAGGGAAACCTAAATATAAAAACTGCTACTGTAGACGAACGCTTCAACCTAGAAGAACAAAATTTGGTAAGCCAACTTGGAATTGTATACTAATCATTACCACCAAGTATCATCAAGTTTGGGTGAAAAAATATTTGCTGGTATTTCGGAAACTCGATATTTCTTAGAATCTTGGCAACCCATCTCAATGAAAGTGCTTTGCCACAGTCTGTTCCTAGGGCTACATGAAGAGGAAACAAACCAGAGAGACAAAACTGAGAACTCCTTTATTTTGTCAAGTTTCAAAGAGCTACTACAAACCATGTTGGATTTAGAGTTCCAAATTCATCTATCTGTATAGGAGAGAACAGAGGGAAACCTAAATATAAAAACTGCTACTGTACACGAACGCTACAACCTAGAAGAACTAAATTTGGTGAGCAAAGTGGGATTTGTGTACTGATCATTAGCAACAAGTACCATCAAGATTGGGTGAAAAAATATTTGCTGGTATTTCGGAAACTCGTTATTTCTTAGAAGCTTGGCAACCCCTTTCAATGAAAGTGCTTTTCCACCGTCTGTGCTTAGGGCTACTTGAAGAGGATACAAAACATAGTGACAAATCTGAGAACTCCTTTATTTTGTCAAGTTTCAAAGAGCTACTACAAAGCATGTTGGATTTAGAGTTCCAAATTCATCTATCTATATAGGAGAGAACAGAGGGAAACCTAAATATAAAAACTGCTACTGTACACGAACGCTTCAACCTAGAAGAACTAAATTTGGTAAACCAAGTGGGATTTGTGTTCTTTTCATTACCATCACGTATCATCAAGATTGGGTGAAAAAATATTTGCTGGTATTTCGGAAACTCTTTATTTCTTAGAAGCTTGGCCAACCCTCTCAATGAATTTGTTTTTCCACAGTCTGTGCCTAGGGCTACTTGAAGAGGAAACAAACCATAGAGACAAAACTGAGAACTCCTTTATTTTGTCAAGTTTCAAAGAGCTACTACAAACCATGTTGGATTTAGAGTTCCAAATTCATCTATCTATATAGGAGAGAACAGAGGGAAACCTAAATATAAAAACTGCTACTGTAGACGAACACTTCAACCTAGAAGAACAAATTTGGTAAGCCAAGTGGGATTTGTATACTAATCATTACCACCAAGTATCATCAAGATTGGGTGAAAAAATATTTGCTGGTATTTCGGAAACTCGTTATTTCTTAGAAGCTTGGCAACTCATTTCAATGAAAGTGCTTTTCCACAGTCTGTTCATAGGGCTACATGAAGAGGAAACAAACCAGAGAGACAAAACTGAGAACTCCTTTATTTTGTCAAGTTTCAAAGAGCTACTAGAAACCATGTTGGATTTAGAGTTCCAAATTCATCTATCTGTATAGGAGAGAACATAGGGAAACCTAAATATAAAAACTGCTACTGTACACGAACGCTTCAACCTAGAAGAACTAAATTTGGTGAGCCAAGTGGGATTCGTGTACTGATTATTACCACCAAGTATCATCAAAATTGGGTGAAAAAATATTTGCTGGTATTTCGGAAACTCGTTATTTCTTAGAAGCTTGGCAACCCCTCTCAATGAAAGTGTTTTTCCACAGTCTGTGCCTAGGGCTACTTGAAGAGGAAACAAACCATAGAGACAAATCTGAGAACTCCTTTATTTTGTCAAGTTTCAAAGAGCTACTACAAACCATGTTGGATTTAGAGTTCCAAATTCATCTATCTATATAGGAGAGAACTGAGAGAAACCTAAATATAAAAATTGCTACTGTAGACGAACGCTTCAACCTAGAAGAACAAAATTTGGTGAGCCAAGTGGGATTTGTGTACTGATCATTACCACCAAGTATCAACAAGATTGTGTGAAAAATATTTGCTGGTATTTCGGAAAGTCGTTATTTCTTAGAAGCTTGACAACCCATCTCAATGAAAGTGCTTTCCACAGTCTGTGCCTAGGGCTACTTTAAAAGGAAACAAACCATAGAGACGAAACTGAGAACTCCTTTATTTTGCCAAGTTTCAAAGAGCTACTACAAACCATGTTGGATTTAGAGTTCCAAATTCATCTATCTATATAGGAGAGAACAGAGTGAAACCTGAAAATAAAAACTGCTACTGTAAACGAAGGCTTCAACGTAGCAAAACAAAATTTGGTGAGCCAAGTGGGATTTGTGTACTTTTCATTACCATCACGTATCATCAAGATTGGGTGAAAAAATATTTGCTGGTATTCAGGAAACTCGTTATTTTTTAGAAGCTTGGCAACCCCTCTCAATGAAAGTGTTTTTCCACAGTCTGTGCCTAGGGCTACTTGAAGAGGAAACAAACCATAGAGACAAAACTGAGAACTCCTTTATTTTGTCAAGTTTCAAAGAGCTACTACAAACCATGTTGGATTTAGAGTTCCAAATTCATCTATCTATATAGGAGAGAACAGAGGGAAACCTAAATATAAAAACTGCTACTGTACACGAACGCTTCAACCTGGAAGAACTAAATTTGGAGAGCCAAGTGGGATTTGTGTACTGATCATTAGCAACAAGTATCATCAAGATTGGGTGAAAAAATATTTGCTGGTATTTCGGAAACTCGTTATTTCTTAGAAGCTTGGCAACCCCTCTCAATGAAAGTGCTTTTCCACAGTCTGTGCCTAGGGCTACTTGAAGAGGAAACAAACCATAGAGACAAAACTGAGAACTCCTTTATTTTGTCAAGTTTCAAGGAGCTACTACAAAGCATGTTGGATTTAGAGTTCCAAATTCATCTATCTATATAGGAGAGAACAGAGAGAAACCTAAATATAAAAACTGCTACTGTAGACGAACGCTTCAACCTAGAAGAACAAAATTTGGTGAGCCAAGTGGGATTTGTGTACTGATCATTACCACCAAGTATCAACAAGATTGTGAGAAAAATATTTGCTGGTATTTCGGAAACTCGTTATTTCTTAGAAGCTTGACAACCCATCTCAATGAAAGTGCTTTCCACAGTCTGTGCCTAGGGCTACTTTAAAAGGAAACAAACCATAGAGACAAAATTGAGAACTCGTTTATTTTGCCAAGTTTCAAAGAGCTACTACAAACCATGTTGGATTTAGAGTTCCAAATTCATCTATCTATATAGGAGAGAACAGAGTGAAACCTGAAAATAAAAACTGCTACTGTAAACGAAGGCTTCAACGTAGCAAAACAGAATTTGGTGAGCCAAGTGGGATTTGTGTCCTTTTCATTACCATCACGTAATATCAAGATTGGGTGAAAAAATATTTGCTGGTATTTCGGAAACTCGTTATTTCTTAGAAGCTTGGCAACCCCTCTCAATGAAAGTGTTTTTCCACAGTCTGTGCCTAGGGCTACTTGAAGAGGAAACAAACCATAGAGACAAAACTAAGAACTCCTTTATTTTGTCAAGTTTCAAAGAGCTACTACAAACCATGTTGGATTTAGAGTTCCAAATTCATCTATCTATATAGGAGAGAACAGAGGGAAACCTAAATATAAAAACTGCTACTGTACACGAACGCTTCAACCTAGAAGAACAAAATTTGGTGAGCCAAGTGGGATTTGTGTACTGATCATTAGCAACAAGTATCATCAAGATTGGTTAAAAAAATATTTGCTGGTATTTCGGAAACTCGTTATTCCTTAGAAGCTTGGCAACCCCTCTCAATGAAATTGCTTTTCCACAGTCTGTGCCTAGGGCTACTTGAAGAGGAAACAAACCACAGAGACAAAACTGAGAACTCCTTTATTTTGTCAAGTTTCAAGGAGCTACTACAAAGCATGTTGGATTTAGAGTTCTAAATTCATCTATCTATGTAGGAGAGAACACAGGGAAATCTAAATATAAAAACTGCTACTGTAGACGAACGCTTCAACCTAGAAGAACAAAATTTGGTAAGCCAAGTGGGATTTGTATACAAATCATTACCACCAAGTATCATTAAGATTGGGTGAAAAAATATTTGCTGGTATTTCGGAAACTCGTTATTTCTTAGAAGCTTGGCAACCCCTCTCAATGAAAGTGTTTTTCCACAGTCTGTGCCTAGAACTACTTGAAGAGGAAACAAACCATAGAGACAAATCTGAGAACTCCTTTATTTTGTCAAGTTTCAAAGAGCTACTACAAACCATGTAGGATTTAGAGTTCCAAATTCATCTATCTATATAGGAGAGAACTGAGAGAAACCTAAATATAAAAACTGCTACTGTAGACGAACGCTTCAACCTAGAAGAACAAAATTTGGTGAGCCAAGTGGGATTTGTGTACTGATCATTACCACCAAGTATCAACAAGATTGTGTGAAAAATATTTGGTGGTATTTCGGAAACTCGTTATTTCTTAGAAGCTTGACAACCCATCTCAATGAAAGTGCTTTCCACCGTCTGTGCCTAGGGCTACTTTAAAAGAAAACAAACCATAGAGACGAAACTGAGAACTCCTTTATTTTGCAAGTTTCAAAGAGCTACTACAAACCATGTTGGATTTAGAGTTCCAAATTCATCTATCTATATCTGAGAGAACAGAGTGAAACCTGAAAATAAAAACTGCTACTGTAAACGAAGGCTTCAACATAGCAAAACAAAATTTGGTGAGCCAAGTGGGATTTGTGTACTTTTCATTACCATCACGTATCATCAAGATTGGGTGAAAAAATATTTGCTGGTATTCAGGAAACTCGTTATTTCTTAGAAGCTTGGCAACCACTCTCAATGAAAGTGTTTTTCCACAGTCTGTGCCTAGGGCTACTTGAAGAGGAAACAAACCATAGAGACAAACTTGAGAACTCGTTTATTTTGCCAAGTTTCAAAGAGCTACTACAAACCATGTTGGATTTAGAGTTCCAAATTCATTTATCTATATAGGAGAGAACAGAGTGAAACCTGAAAATAAAAACTGCTACTGTACACGAAGGCTTCAACGTAGCAAAACAAAATTTGGTTAGCCAAGTGGGATTTGTGTACTTTCCATTACCATCACGTATCATCAAGATTGGGTGAAAAAATATTTGCTGGTATTTCGGAAACTCGTTATTTCTTAGAAGCTTGGCAACCCCTCTCAATGAAATTGCTTTTCCACAGTCTGTGCCTAGGGCTACTTGAAGAGGAAACAAACCATAGAGACAAAACTGAGAACTCCTTTATTTTGTCAAGTTTCAAGGAGCTACTACAAAGCATGTTGGATTTAGAGTTCTAAATTCATCTATCTATATAGGAGAGAACAGAGGGAAACCTAAATATAAAAACTGCTACTGTAGACGAACGCTTCAACCTAGAAGAACAAAATTTGGTAAGCCAAGTGGGATTTGTATACTAATCATTACCACCAAGTATCATCAAGATTGGGTGAAAAAATATTTGCTGGTATTTCGGAAACTCGTTATTTCGTAGAAGCTTGGCAAACTCTCTCATTGAAAGTGCTTTTCCACAGTCTGTGCCTAGGGCTACTTGAAGAGGAAACAAACCATAGAGACAAATCTGAGAACTCCTTTATTTTGTCAATTTTCAAAGAGCTACTGCAAACCACGTTGGATTTAGAGTTCCAAATTCATCTATCTATATAGGAGAGAACAGAGAGAAACCTAAATATAAAACTGCTACTGTAGACGAACGCTTCAAACTAGAAGAACAAAATTTGATGAGGCAAGTGGGATTTGTGTAGGGATCACTACCACCAAGTGTCATCAAGATTGGGTGAAGAAATATTTGCTGGTATTTCGGAAACTCGTTATTTCTGAGAAGCTTGGCAACCAATCTCAATGAAAGTGCTTTCCACAGTCTGTGCCTAGGACTACTTTAAGAGGAAACAAACCATAGAGACAAAACTGAGAACTCCTTTATTTTGTCAAGTTTCAAAGAGCTACTACAAACCATGTTGGATTTAGAGTTCCAAATTCATCTATCTATATAGGAGAGAACAGAGGGAAACCTAGATATAAAAACTGCTACTGTACACGAACGCTTCAACCTAGAAGAACAAAATTTGGTGAGCGAAGTGGGATTTGTGTACTGATCATTAGCAACAAGTATCATCAAGATTGGGTGAAAAAATATTTGCTGGTATTTCGGAAACTCGTTATTTATTAGAAGCTTGGCAACGCCTCTCAATGAAAGTGTTTTTCCACAGTCTGTGCCTAGGGCTACTTGAAGAGGAAACAAACCATAGAGACAAATCTGAGAACCCCCTTATTTTGTCAAGTTTCAAAGAGCTACTACAAACCATGTTGGATTTAGAGTTCCAAATTCATCTATCTATATAGGAGAGAACAGAGAGAAACCTAAATATAAAAACTGCTACTGTATACAAACGCTTCAACCTAGAAGAACAAAATTTGGTGAGCCAAGTGGGATTTGTGTACTGATCATTACCACCAAGTATCAACAAGATTGTGTGATAAATATTTGCTGGTATTTCGGAAACTCGTTATTTCTTAGAAGCTTGACAACCCATCTCAATGAGAGTGCTTTCCACAGTCTGTGCCTAGGGCTACTTTAAAAGGAAACAAACCATAGAGACGAAACTGAGAATTCCTTTATTTTGCCAAGTTTCAAAGAGCTACTACAAACCATGTTGGATTTAGAGTTCCAAATTCATCTATCTATATAGGAGAGAACAGAGTGAAACCTGAAAATAAAAACTGCTACTGTAAACGAAGGCTTCAACGTAGCAAAACAAAATTTGGTGAGCCAAGTGGGATTTGTGTACTTTACATTACCATCACGTATCATCAAGATTGGGTGAAAAAATATTTGCTGGTATTCAGGAAACTCGTTATTTCTTAGAAGCTTGGCAACCCCTCTCAATGAAAGTGTTTTTCCACAGTCTGTGCCTAGGGCTACTTGAAGAGGAAACAAACCATAGAGACAAAACTGAGAACTCCTTTATTTTGTCAAGTTTCAAAGAGCTACTACAAACCATGTTGGATTTAGAGTTCCAAATTCATCTATCTATATAGGAGAGAACAGAGGGAAACCTAAATATAAAAACTGCTACTGTAGACGAACGCTTCAACCTAGAAGAACAAAATTTGGTGAGCCAAGTGGGATTTGTGTACTGATCATTACCACCAAGTATCAACAAGATTGTGTGAAAAATATTTGCTGGTATTTCGGAAACTCGTTATTTCTTAGAAGCTTGACAACCCATCTCAATGAAAGTGCTTTCCGCAGTCTGTGCCTAGGGCTACTTTAAAAGGAAACAAACCATAGAGACAAAACTGAGAACTCCTTTATTTTGCCAAGTTTCAAAGAGCTACTACAAACCATGTTGGATTTAGAGTTCCAAATTCATCTATCTATATAGGAGAGAACAGAGGGTAATCTAAATATAAAAACTGCTACTGTACACGAACGCTTAAACCTAGAAGAACTAAATTTGGAGAGCCAAGTGGGATTTGTGTACTGATCATTGTCAACAAGTATCATCAAGATTGGGTGAAAAAATATTTGCTGGTATTTCGGAAACTCGTTATTTCTCAGAAGCTTGGCAACCCCTCTCAATGAAAGTGCTTTTCCGCAGTCTGTGCCTAGGGCTACTTGAAGAGGAAACACACAATAGAGACAAAACTGAGAACTCCTTTATTTTGTCAAGTTTCAAGGAGCTACTACAAAGCATGTTGGATTTAGAGTTCCAAATTCATCTTTCTATATAGGAGAGAACAGAGGGAAACCTAAATATAAAAACTGCTACTGTAGACGAACGCTTCAACCTAGAAGAACAAAATTTGGTAAGCCAAGTGGGATTTGTATACTAATCATTACCACCAAGTATCATCAAGTTTGGGTGAAAAAATATTTGCTGGTATTTCCGAAACTCGTTATTTCTTAGAAGCTTGGCAACCCCTTTCAATGAAAGTGCTTTTCCACAGTCTGTGCTTGGGCTACTTGAAGAGGATACAAAACATAGTGACAAATCTGAGAACTCCTTTATTTTGTCAATTTTCAAAGAGCTACTACAAACCATGTTGGATTAAGAGTTCCAAATTCATCTATCTATATAGGAGAGAACAGAGGGAGACCTAAATATAAAAACTGCTACTGTAGACGAATGCTTCAACCTAGAAGAACAAAATTTGGTAAGCCAAGTGGGATTTGTGTACTGATCATTACCACCAAGTATCATCAAGATTGGGTGAAAAAATATTTGCTGGTATTTCGGAAACTCGTTATATCTTAGAAGCTTGGCAGCCCCTCTCAATGAAAGTGCTTTTCCACAGTCTGTGCCTAGGGCTACTTGAAGAGGAAACAAACCATAGAGACAAATCTGAGAACTCCTTTATTTTGTCAAGTTTCAAAGAGCTACTACAAACCATGTTGGATTTAGAGTTCCAAATTCATCTATCTATATAGGAGAGAACAGAGAGAAACCTAAATATAAAAACTACTACTGTAGACGAACGCTTCAACCTAGAAGAACAAAATTTGGTGAGCCAAGTGGGATTTGTGTACTGATCATTACCACCAAGTATCAACAAGATTGTGTGAAAAATATTTGCTGGTATTTCGGAAACTCGTTATTTCTTAGAAGCTTGACAACCCATCTCAATGAAAGTGCGTTCCGCAGTCTGTGCCTAGGGCTACTTTAAAAGGAAACAAACCATAGAGACAAAACTGAGAACTCCTTTATTTTGCCAAGTTTCAAAGAGCTACTACAAACCATGTTGGATTTAGAGTTCCAAATTCATCTATCTGTATAGGAGAGAACAGAGGAAAATCTAAATATAAAAACTGCTACTGTACACGAACGCTTAAACCTAGAAGAACTAAATTTGGAGAGCCAAGTGGGATTTGTGTACTGATCATTATCAACAAGTATCATCAAGATTGGGTGAAAAAATATTTGCTGGTATATCGGAAACTCGTTATTTCTCAGAAGCTTGGCAACCCCTCTCAATGAAAGTGCTTTTCCACAGTCTGTGCCTAGGGCTACTTGAAGAGGAAACACACAATAGAGACAAAACTGAGAACTCCTTTATTTTGTCAAGTTTCAAGGAGCTACTACAAAGCATGTTGGATTTAGAGTTCCAAATTCATCCATCTATATAGGAGAGAACAGAGGGAAACCTAAATATAAAAACTGCTACTGTAGACGAACGCTTCAAACTAGAAGAACAAAATTTGGTAAGCCAAGTTGGATTTGTATACTAATCATTACCACCAAGTATCATCAAGTTTGGGTGAAAAAATATTTGCTGGTATTTCGGAAACTCTTTATATCTTAGAAGCTTGGTAGCCCCTCTCAATGAAAGTGCTTTTCCACAGTCTGTGCCTAGGGATACTTGAAGAGGAAACAAAGCATAGAGACAAAACTGAGAACTCCTTTATTTTGCCAAGTTTCAAAGAGCTACTACAAACCATGTTGGATTTAGAGTTCCAAATTCATCTATCTATATAGGAGAGAACAGAGGGAAATCTAAATATAAAAACTGCTACTGTACACGAACGCTTAAACCTAGAAGAACTAAATTTGGAGAGCCAAGTGGGATTTGTGTACTGATCATTATCAACAAGTATCATCAAGATTGGGTGAAAAAATATTTGCTGGTATTTCGGAAACTCGTTATTTCTCAGAAGCTTGGCAACCCCTCTCAATGAAAGTGCTTTTCCACAGTTTGTGCCTAGGGCTACTTGAAGAGGAAACACACAATAGAGACAAAACTGAGAACTCCTTTATTTTGTCAAGTTTCAAGGAGCTACTACAAAGCATGTTGGATTTAGAGTTCCAAATTCATTTATCTATATAGGAGAGAACAGAGGGAGACCTAAATATAAAAATTGCTACTGTAGACTAACGCTTCAACCTAGAAGAACAAAATTTGGTGAGCCAAGTGGGATTTGTGTACTGATCATTACCACCAAGTATCATCAAGATTGGGTGAAAAAATATTTGCTGGTATTTCGGAAACTCGTTATTTCTTAGAAGCTTGGCAACCCCTCCCAATGAAAGTGTTTTTCCACAGTCTGTGCCTAGGGCTACTTGAAGAGGAAACAACCCATAGAGACAAATCTGAGAACTCCTTTATTTTATCAAGTTTCAAAGAGCTACTACAAACCAGGTTGGATTTAGAGTTCCAAATTCATCTATCTATATAAGAGAGAACAGAGAGAAACCTAAATATATAAACTGCTACTGTAGACGAACGCTTCAACCTAGAAGAACAAAATTTGGTGAGCCAAGTGGGATTTGTGTGCTCATCATTACCACAAAGTATCATCAAGTTTGGGTGAAAAAATATTTGCTGGTATTTCGGAAACTCGATATTTCTTAGAATCTTGGCAACCCATCTCAATGAAAGTGCTTTTCCACAGTCTGTTCCTAGGGCTACATGAAGAGGAAACAAACCAGAGAGACAAAACTGAGAACTCCTTTATTTTGTCAAGTTTCAAAGAGCTACTACAAACCATGTTGGATTTAGAGTTCCAAATTCATCTATCTGTATAGGAGAGAACAGAGGGAAACCTAAATATAAAAACTGCTACTGTACACGAACGCTACAACCTAGAAGAACTAAATTTGGTGAGCAAAGTGGGATTTGTGTACTGATCATTAGCAACAAGTACCATCAAGATTGGGTGAAAAAATATTTGCTGGTATTTCGGAAACTCGTTATTTCTTAGAAGCTTGGCAACCCCTTTCAATGAAAGTGCTTTTCCACAGTCTGTGCCTAGGGCTACTTGAAGAGGATACAAAACATAGTGACAAATCTGAGAACTCCTTTATTTTGTCAAGTTTCAAAGAGCTACTACAAAGCATGTTGGATTTAGAGTTCCAAATTCATCTATCTATATAGGAGAGAACAGAGAGAAAAATAAATATAAAAACTGCTACTGTAGACGAACGCTTCAACCTAGAAGACCAAATTTGGTGAGCCAAGTGGGATTTGTGTACTGATCATTACCACCAAGTATCAACAAGATTGTGTGAAAAAATATATGCTGGTATTTCGGAAACTCGTTATTTCTTAGAAGCTTGACAACCCATCTCAATGAAAGTGCTTTCCACAGTCTGTGCCTAGGCCTTCTTGAAGAGGAAACAAACCATAGAGACAAAACTGAGAACTCCTTTATTTTTTCAAGTTTCAAGGAGCTACTACAAAGCATGTTGGATTTAGAGTTCCAAATTCATCTATCTATATAGGAGAGAACAGAGGGAGACCTAAATATAAAAACTGCTACTGTAGACGAACGCTTCAACCTAGAAGAACAAAATTTGGTAAGCCAAGTGGGATTTGTGTACTGATCATTACCACCAAGTATCATCAAGATTGGGTGAAAAAATATTTGCTGGTATTTCGGAAACTCGTTATATCTTAGAAGCTTGGCAGACCCTCTCAGTGAAAGTGCTTTTCCACAGTCTGTGCCTAGGGCTACTTGAAGAGGAAACAAACCATAGAGACAAATCTGAGAACTCCTTTATTTTGTCAAGTTTCAAAGAGCTACTACAAACCATGTTGGATTTAGAGTTCCAAATTCATCTATCTATATAGGAGAGAACAGAGAGAAACCTAAATATAAAAACTACTACTGTAGACGAACGCTTCAACCTAGAAGAACAAAATTTGGTGAGCCAAGTGGGATTTGTGTACTGATCATTACCACCAAGTATCAACAAGATTGTGTAAAAAATATTTGCTGGTATTTCGGAAACTCGTTATTTCTTAGAAGCTTGACAACCCATCTCAATGAAAGTGCGTTCCGCAGTCTGTGCCTAGGGCTACTTTAAAAGGAAACAAACCATAGAGACAAAACTGAGAACTCCTTTATTTTGCCAAGTTTCAAAGAGATACTACAAAGCATGTTGGATTTAGAGTTCCAAATTCATCTATCTATATAGGAGAGAACAGAGGGAAACCTAAATATAAAAACTGCTACTGTAGACGAACGCTTCAACCTAGAAGAACAAAATTTGGTGAGCCAAGTGGGATTTGTGTACTGATCATTAGCAACAAGTATCATCAAGATTGGGTGAAAAAATATTTGCTGGTATTTCGGAAACTCGTTATTTCTTAGAAGCTTGGCAACGCCTCTCAATGAAAGTGTTTTTCCACAGTCTGTGCCTAGGGCTACTTGAAGAGGAAACAAACCATAGAGACAAATCTGAGAACCCCCTTATTTTGTCAAGTTTCAAAGAGCTACTACAAACCATGTTGGATTTAGAGTTCCAAATTCATCTATCTATATAGGAGAGAACAGAGAGAAACCTAAATATAAAAACTGCTACTGTATACGAACGCTTCAACCTAGAAGAACAAAATTTGGTGAGCCAAGTGGGATTTGTGTACTGATCATTACCACCAAGTATCAACAAGATTGTGTGAAAAATATTTGCTGGTATTTCGGAAACTCGTTATTTCTTAGAAGCTTGACAACCCATCTCAATGAAAGTGCTTTCCACAGTCTGTGCCTAGGGCTACTTTAAAAGGAAACAAACCATAGAGACGAAACTGAGAACTCCTTTATTTTGCCAAGTTTCAAAGAGCTACTACAAACCATGTTGGATTTAGAGTTCCAAATTCATCTATCTATATAGGAGAGAACAGAGTGAAACCTGAAAATAAAAACTGCTACTGTAAACGAAGGCTTCAACGTAGCAAAACAAAATTTGGTGAGTCAAGTGGGATTTGTGTACTTTACATTACCATCACGTATCATCAAGATTGGGTGAAAAAATATTTGCTGGTATTCAGGAAACTCGTTATTTCTTAGAAGCTTGGCAACCCCTCTCAATGAAAGTGTTTTTCCACAGTCTGTGCCTAGGGCTACTTGAAGAGGAAACAAACCATAGAGACAAAACTGAGAACTCCTTTATTTTGTCAAGTTTCAAAGAGCTACTACAAACCATGTTGGATTTAGAGTTCCAAATTCATCTATCTATATAGGAGAGAACAGAGGGAAACCTAAATATAAAAACTGCTACTGTAGACGAACGCTTCAACCTAGAAGAACAAAATTTGGTGAGCCAAGTGGGATTTGTGTACTGATCATTACCACCAAGTATCAACAAGATTGTGTGAAAAATATTTGCTGGTATTTCGGAAACTCATTATTTCTTAGAAGCTTGACAACCCATCTCAATGAAAGTGCTTTCCGCAGTCTGTGCCTAGGGCTACTTTAAAAGGAAACAAACCATAGAGACAAAACTGAGAACTCCTTTATTTTGCCAAGTTTCAAAGAGCTACTACAAACCATGTTGGATTTAGAGTTCCAAATTCATCTATCTATATAGGAGAGAACAGAGGGAAATCTAAATATAAAAACTGCTACTGTACACGAACGCTTAAACCTAGAAGAACTAAATTTGGAGAGCCAAGTGGGATTTGTGTACTGATCATTATCAACAAGTATCATCAAGATTGGGTGAAAAAATATTTGCTGGTATTTCGGAAACTCGTTATTTCTCAGAAGCTTGGCAACCCCTCTCAATGAAAGTGCTTTTCCGCAGTCTGTGCCTAGGGCTACTTGAAGAGGAAACACACAATAGAGACAAAACTGAGAACTCCTTTATTTTGTCAAGTTTCAAGGAGCTACTACAAAGCATGTTGGATTTAGAGTTCCAAATTCATCTTTCTATATAGGAGAGAACAGAGGGAAACCTAAATATAAAAACTGCTACTGTAGACGAACGCTTCAACCTAGAAGAACAAAATTTGGTAAGCCAAGTGGGATTTGTATACTAATCATTACCACCAAGTATCATCAAGTTTGGGTGAAAAAATATTTGCTGGTATTTCCGAAACTCATTATTTCTTAGCAGCTTGGCAACCCCTTTCAATGAAAGTGCTTTTCCACAGTCTGTGCTTGGGCTACTTGAAGAGGATACAAAACATAGTGACAAATCTGAGAACTCCTTTATTTTGTCAAGTTTCAAAGAGCTACTACAAACCATGTTGGATTTAGAGTTCCAAATTCATCTATCTATATAGGAGAGAACAGAGAGAAAAATAAATATAAAAACTGCTATTGTAGACGAACGCTTCAACCTAGAAGACCAAATTTGGTGAGGCAAGTGGGATTTGTGTACGGATCATTACCAACAAGTATCAACAAGATTGTGTGAAAAAATATTTGCTGGTATTTCGGAACCTCGTTATTTCTTAGAAGCTTGACAACCCATCTCAATGAAAGTGCTTTCCACAGTCTGTGCCTAGGGCTACTTGAAGAGGAAACAAACCATAGAGACAAAACTGAGAACTCCTTTATTTTGTCATGTTTCAAGGAGCTACTACAAAGCATGTTGGATTTAGAGTTCCAAATTCATCTATCTATATAGGAGAGAACAGAGGGAGACCTAAATATAAAAACTGCTACTGTAGACGAACGCTTCAACCTAGAAGAACAAAATTTGGTAAGCCAAGTGGGATTTGTGTACTGATCATTACCACCAAGTATCATCAAGATTGGGTGAAAAAATATTTGCTGGTATTTCGGAAACTCGTTATATCTTAGAAGCTTGGCAGCCCCTCTCAATGAAAGTGCTTTTCCACAGTCTGTGCCTAGGGCTACTTGAAGAGGAAACAAACCATAGAGACAAATCTGAGAACTCCTTTATTTTGTCAAGTTTCAAAGAGCTACTACAAACCATGTTGGATTTAGAGTTCCAAATTCATCTATCTATATAGGAGAGAACAGAGAGAAACCTAAATATAAAAACTACTACTGTAGACGAACGCTTCAACCTAGAAGAACAAAATTTGGTGAGCCAAGTGGGATTTGTGTACTGATCATTACCACCAAGTATCAACAAGATTGTGTGAAAAATATTTGCTGGTATTTCGGAAACTCGTTATTTCTTAGAAGCTTGACAACCCATCTCAATGAAAGTGCGTTCCGCAGTCTGTGCCTAGGGCTACTTTAAAAGGAAACAAACCATAGAGACAAAACTGAGAACTCCTTTATTTTGCCAAGTTTCAAAGAGCTACTACAAACCATGTTGGATTTAGAGTTCCAAATTCATCTATCTGTATAGGAGAGAACAGAGGGAAATCTAAATATAAAAACTGCTACTGTACACGAACGCTTAAACCTAGAAGAACTAAATTTGGAGAGCCAAGTGGGATTTGTGTACTGATCATTATCAACAAGTATCATCAAGATTGGGTGAAAAAATATTTGCTGGTATATCGGAAACTCGTTATTTCTCAGAAGCTTGGCAACCCCTCTCAATGAAAGTGCTTTTCCACAGTCTGTGCCTAGGGCTACTTGAAGAGGAAACACACAATAGAGACAAAACTGAGAAGTCCTTTATTTTGTCAAGTTTCAAGGAGCTACTACAAAGCATGTTGGATTTAGAGTTCCAAATTCATCCATCTATATAGGAGAGAACAGAGGGAAACCTAAATATAAAAACTGCTACTGTAGACGAACGCTTCAACCTCGAAGAACAAAATTTGGTAAGCCAAGTTGGATTTGTATACTAATCATTACCACCAAGTATCATCAAGTTTGGGTGAAAAAATATTTGCTGGTATTTCGGAAACTCTTTATATCTTAGAAGCTTGGCAGCCCCTCTCAATGAAAGTGCTTTTCCACAGTCTGTGCCTAGGGATACTTGAAGAGGAAACAAAGCATAGAGACAAAACTGAGAACTCCTTTATTTTGCCAAGTTTCAAAGAGCTACTACAAACCATGTTGGATTTAGAGTTCCAAATTCATCTATCTATATAGGAGAGAACAGAGAGAAAAATAAATATAAAAACTGCTACTGTAGACGAACGCTTCAACCTAGAAGACCAAATTTGGTGAGCCAAGTGGGATTTGTGTACTGATCATTACCACCAAGTATCAACAAGATTGTGTGAAAAAATATATGCTGGTATTTCGGAAACTCGTTATTTCTTAGAAGCTTGACAACCCATCTCAATGAAAGTGCTTTCCACAGTCTGTGCCTAGGGCTTCTTGAAGAGGAAACAAACCATAGAGACAAAACTGAGAACTCCTTTATTTTGTCAAGTTTCAAGGAGCTACTACAAAGCATGTTGGATTTAGAGTTCCAAATTCATCTATCTATATAGGAGAGAACAGAGGGAGACCTAAATATAAAAACTGCTACTGTAGACGAACGCTTCAACCTAGAAGAACAAAATTTGGTAAGCCAAGTGGGATTTGTGTACTGATCATTACCACCAAGTATCATCAAGATTGGGTGAAAAAATATTTGCTGGTATTTCGGAAACTCGTTATATCTTAGAAGCTTGGCAGACCATCTCAGTGAAAGTGCTTTTCCACAGTCTGTGCCTAGGGCTACTTGAAGAGGAAACAAACCATAGAGACAAATCTGAGAACTCCTTTATTTTGTCAAGTTTCAAAGAGCTACTACAAACCATGTTGGATTTAGAGTTCCAAATTCATCTATCTATATAGGAGAGAACAGAGAGAAACCTAAATATAAAAACTACTACTGTAGACGAACGCTTCAACCTAGAAGAACAAAATTTGGTGAGCCAAGTGGGATTTGTGTACTGATCATTACCACCAAGTATCAACAAGATTGTTTGAAAAATATTTGCTGGTATTTCGGAAACTCGTTATTTCTTAGAAGCTTGACAACCCATCTCAATGAAAGTGCGTTCCGCAGTCTGTGCCTAGGACTACTTTAAAAGGAAACAAACCATAGAGACAAAACTGAGAACTCCTTTATTTTGCCAAGTTTCAAAGAGATACTACAAAGCATGTTGGATTTAGAGTTCCAAATTCATCTATCTATATAGGAGAGAACAGAGGGAAACCTAAATATAAAAACTGCTACTGTAGACGAACGCTTCAACCTAGAAGAACAAAATTTGGTGAGCCAAGTGGGATTTGTGTACTGATCATTAGCAACAAGTATCATCAAGATTGGGTGAAAAAATATTTGCTGGTATTTCGGAAACTCGTTATTTCTTAGAAGCTTGGCAACGCCTCTCAATGAAAGTGTTTTTCCACAGTCTGTGCCTAGGGCTACTTGAAGAGGAAACAAACCATAGAGACAAATCTGAGAACCCCCTTATTTTGTCAAGTTTCAAAGAGCTACTACAAACCATGTTGGATTTAGAGTTCCAAATTCATCTATCTATATAGGAGAGAACAGAGAGAAACCTAAATATAAAAACTGCTACTGTATACGAACGCTTCAACCTAGAAGAACAAAATTTGGTGAGCCAAGTGGGATTTGTGTACTGATCATTACCACCAAGTATCAACAAGATTGTGTGAAAAATATTTGCTGGTATTTCGGAAACTCGTTATTTCTTAGAAGCTTGACAACCCATCTCAATGAAAGTGCTTTCCACAGTCTGTGCCTAGGGCTACTTTAAAAGGAAACAAACCATAGAGACGAAACTGAGAACTCCTTTATTTTGCCAAGTTTCAAAGAGCTACTACAAACCATGTTGGATTTAGAGTTCCAAATTCATCTATCTATATAGGAGAGAACAGAGTGAAACCTGAAAATAAAAACTGCTACTGTAAACGAAGGCTTCAACGTAGCAAAACAAAATTTGGTGAGCCAAGTGGGATTTGTGTACTTTACATTACCATCACGTATCATCAAGATTGGGTGAAAAAATATTTGCTGGTATTCAGGAAACTCGTTATTTCTTAGAAGCTTGGCAACCCCTCTCAATGAAAGTGTTTTTCCACAGTCTGTGCCTAGGGCTACTTGAAGAGGAAAAAACCATAGAGACAAAACTGAGAACTCCTTTATTTTGTCAAGTTTCAAAGAGCTACTACAAACCATGTTGGATTTAGAGTTCCAAATTCATCTATCTATATAGGAGAGAACAGAGGGAAACCTAAATATAAACTGCTACTGTAGACGAACGCTTCAACCTAGAAGAACAAAATTTGGTGAGCCAAGTGGGATTTGTGTACTGATCATTACCACCAAGTATCAACAAGATTGTGTGAAAAATATTTGCTGGTATTTCGGAAACTCATTATTTCTTAGAAGCTTGACAACCCATCTCAATGAAAGTGCTTTCCGCAGTCTGTGCCTAGGGCTACTTTAAAAGGAAACAAACCATAGAGACAAAACTGAGAACTCCTTTATTTTGCCAAGTTTCAAAGAGCTACTACAAACCATGTTGGATTTAGAGTTCCAAATTCATCTATCTATATAGGAGAGAACAGAGGGAAATCTAAATATAAAAACTGCTACTGTACACGAACGCTTAAACCTAGAAGAACTAAATTTGGAGAGCCAAGTGGATTTGTGTACTGATCATTATCAACAAGTATCATCAAGATTGGGTGAAAAAATATTTGCTGGTATTTCGGAAACTCGTTATTTCTCAGAAGCTTGGCAACCCCTCTCAATGAAAGTGCTTTTCCGCAGTCTGTGCCTAGGGCTACTTGAAGAGGAAACACACAATAGAGACAAAACTGAGAACTCCTTTATTTTGTCAAGTTTCAAGGAGCTACTACAAAGCATGTTGGATTTAGAGTTCCAAATTCATCTTTCTATATAGGAGAGAACAGAGGGAAACCTAAATATAAAAACTGCTACTGTAGACGAACGCTTCAACCTAGAAGAACAAAATTTGGTAAGCCAAGTGGGATTTGTATACTAATCATTACCACCAAGTATCATCAAGTTTGGGTGAAAAAATATTGCTGGTATTTCCGAAACTCATTATTTCTTAGAAGCTTGGCAACCCTTTCAATGAAAGTGCTTTTCCACAGTCTGTGCTTGGGCTACTTGAAGAGGATACAAAACATAGTGACAAATCTGAGAACTCCTTTATTTTGTCAAGTTTCAAAGAGCTACTACAAACCATGTTGGATTTAGAGTTCCAAATTCATCTATCTATATAGGAGAGAACAGAGAGAAAAATAAATATAAAAACTGCTATTGTAGACGAACGCTTCAACCTAGAAGACCAAATTTGGTGAGCCAAGTGGGATTTGTGTACTGATCATTACCAACAAGTATCAACAAGATTGTGTGAAAAAATATTTGCTGGTATTTCGGAACCTCGTTATTTCTTAGAAGCTTGACAACCCATCTCAATGAAAGTGCTTTCCACAGTCTGTGCCTAGGGCTACTTGAAGAGGAAACAAACCATAGAGACAAAACTGAGAACTCCTTTATTTTGTCAAGTTTCAAGGAGCTACTACAAAGCATGTTGGATTTAGAGTTCCAAATTCATCTATCTATATAGGAGAGAACAGAGGGAGACCTAATATAAAAACTGCTACTGTAGACGAACGCTTCAACCTAGAAGAACAAAATTTGGTAAGCCAAGTGGGATTTGTGTACTGATCATTACCACCAAGTATCATCAAGATTGGTGAAAAAATATTTGCTGGTATTTCGGAAACTCGTTATATCTTAGAAGCTTGGCAGACCATCTCAGTGAAAGTGCTTTTCCACAGTCTGTGCCTAGGGCTACTTGAAGAGGAAACAAACCATAGAGACAAATCTGAGAACTCCTTTATTTTGTCAAGTTTCAAAGAGCTACTACAAACCATGTTGGATTTAGAGTTCCAAATTCATCTATCTATATAGGAGAGAACAGAGAGAAACCTAAATATAAAAACTACTACTGTAGACGAACGCTTCAACCTAGAAGAACAAAATTTGGTGAGCCAAGTGGGATTTGTGTACTGATCATTACCACCAAGTATCAACAAGATTGTTTGAAAAATATTTGCTGGTATTTCGGAAACTCGTTATTTCTTAGAAGCTTGACAACCCATCTCAATGAAAGTGCGTTCCGCAGTCTGTGCCTAGGACTACTTTAAAAGGAAACAAACCATAGAGACAAAACTGAGAACTCCTTTATTTTGCCAAGTTTCAAAGAGATACTACAAAGCATGTTGGATTTAGAGTTCCAAATTCATCTATCTATATAGGAGAGAACAGAGGGAAACCTAAATATAAAAACTGCTACTGTAGACGAACGCTTCAACCTAGAAGAACAAAATTTGGTGAGCCAAGTGGGATTTGTGTACTGATCATTAGCAACAAGTATCATCAAGATTGGGTGAAAAAATATTTGCTGGTATTTCGGAAACTCGTTATTTCTTAGAAGCTTGGCAACGCCTCTCAATGAAAGTGTTTTTCCACAGTCTGTGCCTAGGGCTACTTGAAGAGGAAACAAACCATAGAGACAAATCTGAGAACCCCCTTATTTTGTCAAGTTTCAAAGAGCTACTACAAACCATGTTGGATTTAGAGTTCCAAATTCATCTATCTATATAGGAGAGAACAGAGAGAAACCTAAATATAAAAACTGCTACTGTATACGAACGCTTCAACCTAGAAGAACAAAATTTGGTGAGCCAAGTGGGATTTGTGTACTGATCATTACCACCAAGTATCAACAAGATTGTGTGAAAAATATTTGCTGGTATTTCGGAAACTCGTTATTTCTTAGAAGCTTGACAACCCATCTCAATGAAAGTGCTTTCCACAGTCTGTGCCTAGGGCTACTTTAAAAGGAAACAAACCATAGAGACGAAACTGAGAACTCCTTTATTTTGCCAAGTTTCAAAGAGCTACTACAAACCATGTTGGATTTAGAGTTCCAAATTCATCTATCTATATAGGAGAGAACAGAGTGAAACCTGAAAATAAAAACTGCTACTGTAAACGAAGGCTTCAACGTAGCAAAACAAAATTTGGTGAGCCAAGTGGGATTTGTGTACTTTACATTACCATCACGTATCATCAAGATTGGGTGAAAAAATATTTGCTGGTATTCAGGAAACTCGTTATTTCTTAGAAGCTTGGCAACCCCTCTCAATGAAAGTGTTTTTCCACAGTCTGTGCCTAGGGCTACTTGAAGAGGAAACAAACCATAGAGACAAAACTGAGAACTCCTTTATTTTGTCAAGTTTCAAAGAGCTACTACAAACCATGTTGGATTTAGAGTTCCAAATTCATCTATCTATATAGGAGAGAACAGAGGGAAACCTAAATATAAAAACTGCTACTGTAGACGAACGCTTCAACCTAGAAGAACAAAATTTGGTGAGCCAAGTGGGATTTGTGTACTGATCATTACCACCAAGTATCAACAAGATTGTGTGAAAAATATTTGCTGGTATTTCGGAAACTCATTATTTCTTAGAAGCTTGACAACCCATCTCAATGAAAGTGCTTTCCGCAGTCTGTGCCTAGGGCTACTTTAAAAGGAAACAAACCATAGAGACAAAACTGAGAACTCCTTTATTTTGCCAAGTTTCAAAGAGCTACTACAAACCATGTTGGATTTAGAGTTCCAAATTCATCTATCTATATAGGAGAGAACAGAGGGAAATCTAAATATAAAAACTGCTACTGTACACGAACGCTTAAACCTAGAAGAACTAAATTTGGAGAGCCAAGTGGGATTTGTGTACTGATCATTATCAACAAGTATCATCAAGATTGGGTGAAAAAATATTTGCTGGTATTTCGGAAACTCGTTATTTCTCAGAAGCTTGGCAACCCCTCTCAATGAAAGTGCTTTTCCGCAGTCTGTGCCTAGGGCTACTTGAAGAGGAAACACACAATAGAGACAAAACTGAGAACTCCTTTATTTTGTCAAGTTTCAAGGAGCTACTACAAAGCATGTTGGATTTAGAGTTCCAAATTCATCTTTCTATATAGGAGAGAACAGAGGGAAACCTAAATATAAAAACTGCTACTGTAGACGAACGCTTCAACCTAGAAGAACAAAATTTGGTAAGCCAAGTGGGATTTGTATACTAATCATTACCACCAAGTATCATCAAGTTTGGGTGAAAAAATATTTGCTGGTATTTCCGAAACTCATTATTTCTTAGAAGCTTGGCAACCCCTTTCAATGAAAGTGCTTTTCCACAGTCTGTGCTTGGGCTACTTGAAGAGGATACAAAACATAGTGACAAATCTGAGAACTCCTTTATTTTGTCAAGTTTCAAAGAGCTACTACAAACCATGTTGGATTTAGAGTTCCAAATTCATCTATCTATATAGGAGAGAACAGAGAGAAAAATAAATATAAAAACTGCTATTGTAGACGAACGCTTCAACCTAGAAGACCAAATTTGGTGAGCCAAGTGGGATTTGTGTACTGATCATTACCAACAAGTATCAACAAGATTGTGTGAAAAAATATTTGCTGGTATTTCGGAACCTCGTTATTTCTTAGAAGCTTGACAACCCATCTCAATGAAAGTGCTTTCCACAGTCTGTGCCTAGGGCTACTTGAAGAGGAAACAAACCATAGAGACAAAACTGAGAACTCCTTTATTTTGTCAAGTTTCAAGGAGCTACTACAAAGCATGTTGGATTTAGAGTTCCAAATTCATCTATCTATATAGGAGAGAACAGAGGGAGACCTAAATATAAAAACTGCTACTGTAGACGAACGCTTCAACCTAGAAGAACAAAATTTGGTAAGCCAAGTGGGATTTGTGTACTGATCATTACCACCAAGTATCATCAAGATTGGGTGAAAAAATATTTGCTGGTATTTCGGAAACTCGTTATATCTTAGAAGCTTGGCAGCCCCTCTCAATGAAAGTGCTTTTCCACAGTCTGTGCCTAGGGCTACTTGAAGAGGAAACAAACCATAGAGACAAATCTGAGAACTCCTTTATTTTGTCAAGTTTCAAAGAGCTACTACAAACCATGTTGGATTCAGAGTTCCAAATTCATCTATCTATATAGGAGAGAACAGAGAGAAACCTAAATATAAAAACTACTACTGTAGACGAACGCTTCAACCTAGAAGAACAAAATTTGGTGAGCCAAGTGGGATTTGTGTACTGATCATTACCACCAAGTATCAACAAGATTGTGTGAAAAATATTTGCTGGTATTTCGGAAACTCGTTATTTCTTAGAAGCTTGACAACCCATCTCAATGAAAGTGCGTTCCGCAGTCTGTGCCTAGGGCTACTTTAAAAGGAAACAAACCATAGAGACAAAACTGAGAACTCCTTTATTTTGCCAAGTTTCAAAGAGCTACTACAAACCATGTTGGATTTAGAGTTCCAAATTCATCTATCTGTATAGGAGAGAACAGAGGGAAATCTAAATATAAAAACTGCTACTGTACACGAACGCTTAAACCTAGAAGAACTAAATTTGGAGAGCCAAGTGGGACTTGTGTACTGATCATTATCAACAAGTATCATCAAGATTGGGTGAAAAAATATTTGCTGGTATATCGGAAACTCGTTATTTCTCAGAAGCTTGGCAACCCCTCTCAATGAAAGTGCTTTTCCACAGTCTGTGCCTAGGGCTACTTGAAGAGGAAACACACATAGAGACAAAACTGAGAACTCCTTTATTTTGTCAAGTTTCAAGGAGCTACTACAAAGCATGTTGGATTTAGAGTTCCAAATTCATCCATCTATATAGGAGAGAACAGAGGGAAACCTAAATATAAAAACTGCTACTGTAGACAAACGCTTCAACCTAGAAGAACAAAATTTGGTAAGCCAAGTTGGATTTGTATACTAATCATTACCACCAAGTATCATCAAGTTTGGGTGAAAAAATATTTGCTGGTATTTCGGAAACTCTTTATATCTTAGAAGCTTGGCAGCCCCTCTCAATGAAAGTGCTTTTCCACAGTCTGTGCCTAGGGATACTTGAAGAGGAAACAAAGCATAGAGACAAAACTGAGAACTCCTTTATTTTGCCAAGTTTCAAAGAGCTACTACAAACCATGTTGGATTTAGAGTTCCAAATTCATCTATCTATATAGGAGAGAACAGAGGGAAATCTAAATATAAAAACTGCTACTGTACACGAACGCTTAAACCTAGAAGAACTAAATTTGGAGAGCCAAGTGGGATTTGTGTACTGATCATTATCAACAAGTATCATCAAGATTGAGTGAAAAAATATTTGCTGGTATTTCGAAAACTCGTTATTTCTCAGAAGCTTGGCAACCCCTCTCAATGAAAGTGCTTTTCCACAGTTTGTGCCTAGGGCTACTTGAAGAGGAAACACACAATAGAGACAAAACTGAGAACTCCTTTATTTTGTCAAGTTTCAAGGAGCTACTACAAAGCATGTTGGATTTAGAGTTCCAAATTCATCATTCTATATAGGAGAGAACAGAGGGAAACCTAAATATAAAAACTGCTACTGTAGACGAACGCTTCAACCTAGAAAAACAAAATTTGGTAAGCCAAGTGGGATTTGTATACTAATCATTACCACAAAGTATCATCAAGTTTGGGTGAAAAAAATATTTGCTGGTATTTCGGAAACTCGTTATTTCTTAGAAGCTTGGCAACCCCTTTCAATGAAAGTGCTTTTCCACAGTCTGTGCCTAGGGCTACTTGAAGAGGATACAAAACATAGTGACAAATCTGAGAACTCCTTTATTTTGTCAAGTTTCAAAGAGCTACTACAAACCATGTTGGATTTAGAGTTCCAAATTCATCTATCTATATAGGAGAGAACAGAGAGAAAAATAAATATAAAAACAGCTATTGTAGACGAACGCTTCAACCTAGAAGACCAAATTTGGTGAGCCAAGTGGGATTTGTGTACTGATCATTACCACCAAGTATCAACAAGATTGTGTGAAAAAATATTTGCTGGTATTTCGGAAACTCGTTATTTCTTAGAAGCTTGACAACCCATCTCAATGAAAGTGCTTTCCACAGTCTGTGCCTAGGGCTACTTGAAGAGGCAACAAACCATAGAGACAAAACTGAGAACTCCTTTATTTTGTCAAGTTTCAAGGAGGTACTACAAAGCATGTTGGATTTAGAGTTCCAAATTCATCTATCTATATAGGAGAGAACAGAGGGAGACCTAAATATAAAAATTGCTACTGTAGACTAACGCTTCAACCTAGAAGAACAAAATTTGGTGAGCCAAGTGGGATTTGTGTACTGATCATTACCACCAAGTATCATCAAGATTGGGTGAAAAAAATATTTGCTGGTATTTCGGAAACTCGTTATTTCTTAGAAGCTTGGCAACCCCTCCCAATGAAAGTGTTTTTCCACAGTCTGTGCCTAGGGCTACTTGAAGAGGAAACAACCCATAGAGACAAATCTGAGAACTCCTTTATTTTATCAAGTTTCAAAGAGCTACTACAAACCAGGTTGGATTTAGAGTTCCAAATTCATCTATCTATATAGGAGAGAACAGAGAGAAACCTAAATATATAAACTGCTACTGTAGACGAACGCTTCAACCTAGAAGAACAAAATTTGGTGAGCCAAGTGGGATTTGTGTGCTCATCATTACCACAAAGTATCATCAAGTTTGGGTGAAAAAATATTTGCTGGTATTTCGGAAACTCGATATTTCTTAGAATCTTGGCAACCCATCTCAATGAAAGTGCTTTTCCACAGTCTGTTCCTAGGGCTACATGAAGAGGAAACAAACCAGAGAGACAAAACTGAGAACTCCTTTATTTTGTCAAGTTTCAAAGAGCTACTACAAACCATGTTGGATTTAGAGTTCCAAATTCATCTATCTGTATAGGAGAGAACAGAGGGAAACCTAAATATAAAAACTGCTACTGTACACGAACGCTACAACCTAGAAGAACTAAATTTGGTGAGCAAAGTGGGATTTGTGTACTGATCATTAGCAACAAGTACCATCAAGATTGGGTGAAAAAATATTTGCTGGTATTTCGGAAACTCGTTATTTCTTAGAAGCTTGACAACCCATCTCAATGAAAGTGCTTTCCACAGTCTGTGCCTAGGGCTTCTTGAAGAGGAAACAAACCATAGAGACAAAACTGAGAACTCCTTTATTTTGTCAAGTTTCAAGGAGCTACTACAAAGCATGTTGGATTTAGAGTTCCAAATTCATCTATCTATATAGGAGAGAACAGAGGGAGACCTAAATATAAAAACTGCTACTGTAGACGAACGCTTCAACCTAGAAGAACAAAATTTGGTAAGCCAAGTGGGATTTGTGTACTGATCATTACCACCAAGTATCATCAAGATTGGGTGAAAAAATATTTGCTGGTATTTCGGAAACTCGTTATATCTTAGAAGCTTGGCAGACCCTCTCAGTGAAAGTGCTTTTCCACAGTCTGTGCCTAGGGCTACTTGAAGAGGAAACAAACCATAGAGACAAATCTGAGAACTCCTTTATTTTGTCAAGTTTCAAAGAGCTACTACAAACCATGTTGGATTTAGAGTTCCAAATTCATCTATCTATATAGGAGAGAACAGAGAGAAACCTAAATATAAAAACTACTACTGTAGACGAACGCTTCAACCTAGAAGAACAAAATTTGGTGAGCCAAGTGGGATTTGTGTACTGATCATTACCACCAAGTATCAACAAGATTGTGTGAAAAATATTTGCTGGTATTTCGGAAACTCGTTATTTCTTAGAAGCTTGACAACCCATCTCAATGAAAGTGCTTTCCGCAGTCTGTGCCTAGGGCTACTTTAAAAGGAAACAAACCATAGAGACAAAACTGAGAACTCCTTTATTTTGCCAAGTTTCAAAGAGATACTACAAACCATGTTGGATTTAGAGTTCCAAATTCATCTATCTATATAGGAGAGAACAGAGGGAGACCTAAATATAAAAACTGCTACTGTAGACGAACGCTTAAACCTAGAAGAACAAAATTTGGTAAGCCAAGTGGGATTTGTGTACTGATCATTACCACCAAGTATCATCAAGATTGGGTGAAAAAATATTTGCTGGTATTTCGGAAACTCGTTATATCTTAGAAGCTTGGCAGACCCTCTCAATGAAAGTGCTTTTCCACAGTCTGTGCCTATGGCTACTTGAAGAGGAAACAAACCATAGAGACAAATCTGAGAACTCCTTTATTTTGTCAAGTTTCAAAGAGCTACTACAAACCATGTTGGATTTAGAGTTCCAAATTCATCTATCTATATAGGAGAGAACAGAGAGAAACCTAAATATAAAAATTACTACTGTAGACGAACGCTTCAACCTAGAAGAAACAAAATTTGGTGAGCCAAGTGGGATTTGTGTACTGATCATTACCACCAAGTATCAACAAGATTGTGTGAAAAATATTTGCTGGTATTTCGGAAACTCGTTATTTCTTAGAAGCTTGACAACCCATCTCAATGAAAGTGCTTTCCGCAGTCTGTGCCTAGGGCTACTTTAAAAGGAAACAAACCATAGAGACAAAACTGAGACCTCCTTTATTTTGCCAAGTTTCAAAGAGCTACTACAAACCATGTTGGATTTAGAGTTCCAAATTCATCTATCTATATAGGAGAGAACAGAGGGAAATCTAAATATAAAAACTGCTATTGTACACGAACGCTTAAACCTAGAAGAACTAAATTTGGAGAGCCAAGTGGGATTTGTGTACTGATCATTATCAACAAGTATCATCAAGATTGGGTGAAAAAATATTTGCTGGTATTTCGGAAACTCGTTATTTCTCAGAAGCTTGGCAACCCCTCTCAATGAAAGTGCTTTTCCGCAGTCTGTGCCTATGGCTACTTGAAGAGGAAACACACAATAGAGACAAAACTGAGAACTCCTTTATTTTGTCAAGTTTCAAAGAGCTACTACAAAGCATGTTGGATTTAGAGTTCCAAATTCATCTATCTATATAGGAGAGAACAGAGGGAAACCTAAAGATAAAAACTGCTACTGTAGACGAACGCTTCAACCTAGAAGAACAAAATTTGGTGAGCCAAGTGGGATTTGTGTACTGATCATGACCACCAAGTATCATCAAGATTGGGTGAAAAAATATTTGCTGGTATTTCGGAAACTCGTTATTTCTTAGAAGCTTGGGTACCCCTCTCAATGAAAGTGCTTTTCCACAGTCTGTGCCTAGGGCTACTTGAAGAGGAAACAAACCATAGAGACAAATCTGAGAACTCCTTTATTTTGTCAAGTTTCAAAGAGCTACTGCAAACCACGTTGGATTTAGAGTTCCAAATTCATCTATCTATATAGGAGAGAACAGAGAGAAACTTAAATATAAAACTGCTACTGTAGACGAACGCTTCAACCTAGAAGAACAAAATTTGGTGAGGCAAGTGGGATTTCTGTACTGATCACTACCACCAAGTATCATCAAGATTGGGTGAAGAGATATTTGCTGGTATTTCGGAAACTCGTTATTTCTTAGAAGCTTGCCAACCAATCTCAATGAAAGTGCTTTCCACAGTCTGTGCCTAGGGCTACTTTAAGAGGAAACAAACCATAGAGACAAAACTGAGAACTCCTTTATTTTGTCAAGTTTCAAAGAGTACTACAAACCAAGTTGGATTTAGAGTTCCAAATTCATCTATCTATATAGGAGAGAACAGAGGGAAACCTAAATATAAAAACTGCTACTGTACACGAATGCTTCATCCAAGATGAACAAAAATTGGTTAGCCAAGTGGGAATTGTGTGCTGATCATTACCACCAAGTATCATCAAGTTTGGGTGAAAAAATATTTGCTGGTATTTCGGAAACTCGATATTTCTTAGAAGCATGGCAACCCATCTCAATGAAAGTGCTTTTCCACAGTCTGTTCCTAGGGCTACATGAAGAGGAAACAAACCAGAGAGTCAAAACTGAGAACTCCTTTATTTTGTCAAGTTTCAAAGAGCTACTACAAACCATGTTGGATTTAGAGTTCCAAATTCATCTATCTGTATAGGAGAGAACAGAGGGAAACCTAAATATAAAACTGCTACTGTACTCGAACGCTTCAACCTAGAAGAACTAAATTTGGTGAGCCAAGTGGGATTTGTGTACTGATCATTAGCAACAAGTGTCATCAAGATTGGGTGAAAAAATATTTGCTGGTATTTCGGAAACTCGTTATTTCTTAGAAGCTTGGCAACCCGTCTCAATGAAAGTGCTTTTCCACAGTCTGTGCCTAGGGCTACTTGAAGAGGAAACAAACCATAGAGACAAAACAGAGAACTCCTTATTTTTTCAAGTTTCAAGGAGCTACTACAAAGCATGTTGGATTTAGAGTTCCAAATTCATCTATCTATATAGGAGAGAACAGAGGGAAACCTAAATATAAAAACTGCTACTGTAGACGAACGCTTCAACATAGAAGAACAAAATTTGGTAAGCCAAGTGGGATTTGTGTACTGATCATTACCTCCAAGTATCATCAAGATTGGGTGAAAAAATATTTGCTGGTATTTCGGAAACTCGTTATTTCTTTGAAGCTTGGCAGCCCCTCTCAATGAAAGCGCTTTTCCACAGTCTGTGCCTAGGGCTACTTGAAGAGGAAACAAACCATAGAGAAAAATCTGAGAACTCCTTTATTTTGTCAAGTTTCAAAGAGCTACTACAAAGCATGTTGGATTTAGAGTTCCAAATTCATCTATCTATATAGGAGAGAACATAGAGAAACCTAAATAGAAAAACTGCTACTGTAGACGAACGCTTCAACCTAGAAGAACAACATTTGGTGAGCCAAGTGGGACTTGTGTACTGATCATTACCACCAAGTATCAACAAGATTGTGTGAAAAATATTTGCTGGTATTTCGGAAACTCGTTATTTCTTAGAAGCTTGACAACCCATCTCAATGAAAGTGCTTTCCACAGTCTGTGCCTAGGGCTACTTTAAAAGGAAACAAACCATAGAGACAAAACTGAGAACTCCTTTATTTTGCCAAGTTTCAAAGAGCTACTACAAACCATGTTGGATTTAGAGTTCCAAATTCATCTATCTATATAGGACAGAACAGAGGGAAACCTAAATATAAAAACTGCTACTGTACACGAACGCTTCAACCTAGAAGAACTAAATTTGGTGAGCCAAGTGGGATTTGTGTACTGATCATTATCAACAAGTATCCTAAAGATTGGGTGAAAAAATATTTGCTGGTATTTCGGAAAATCGTTATTTCTTAGAAGCTTGGCAACCCCTCTCAATGAAAGTGCTTTTCCACAGTCTGTGCCTTGGGCTACTTGAAGAGGAAACAAACCATAGAGACAAAACTGAGAACTCCTTTATTTTGTCAAGTTTCAAGGAGCTACTACAAAGCATGTTGGATTTATAGTTCCAAATTCATCTTTCTATATAGGAGAGAACAGAGGGAAACCTAAATATAAAAACTGCTACTGTAGACGAACGCTTCAACCTAGAAGAACAAAATTTGGTAAGCCAAGTGGGATTTGTATACTAATCATTACCACCAAGTATCATCAAGTTTGGGTGAAAAAATATTTGCTGGTATTTCCGAAACTCGTTATTTCTCAGAAGCTTGGCAACACATCTCAATTAAAGTGCTTTCCACCGTCTGTGCCTAGGGCTACTTGAAGAGGAAACAAACCATAGAGACAAATCTGAGAACTCCTTTATTTTGTCAAGTTTCAAAGAGCTACTACAAACCATTTTGGATTTAGAGTTCCAAATTCATCTATCTATATAGGAGAGAACAAAGATAAACCTAAATATAAAGACTGCTACTGTAGACGAACGCTTCAACCTAGAAGACCAAATTTGGTGAGCCAAGTGGGATTTGTCTACTGATCATTACCACCAAGTATCAACAAGATTGTGTGAAAAGATATTTGCTGGTATTTCGGAAACTCGTTATTTCTTAGAAGCTTGACAACCCATCTCAATGAAAGTGCTTTCCACAGTGTGTGCCTAGGGCTACTTGAAGAGGAAACAAATCATAGAGACAAAACTGAGAACTCCTTTATTTTGTCAAGTTTCAAAGAGCTACTACGAACCATGTTGGATTTAGAGTTCCAAATTTATCTATCTATATATGAGAGAACAGAGGGAAACCTAAATATAAAAACTGCTACTGTACACGAACGCTTCAACCTAGAAGAACTAAATTTGGTGAGCCATGTGGCATTTGTGTACTGATCATTAGCAACAAGTATCATCAAGATTGGGTGAAAAAATATTTGCTGGTATTTCGGAAACTCGTTATTTCTTAGAAGCTTGGCAACCCCTCTCAATCAAAGTGCTTTTCCACAGTCTGTGCCTAGGGCTACTTGAAGAGGAAACAAACCATAGAGACAAATCTGAGAACTCCTTTATTTTGTCAATTTTCAAAGAGCTACTGCAAACCACGTTGGATTTAGAGTTCAAAATTCATCTATCTATATAGGAGAGAACAGAGACAAACCTAAATATAAAACTGCTACTCTAGACGAACGCTTCAACCTAGAAGAACAAAATTTGGTGAGCCAAGTGGGATTTGTGCACTGATCATTACCACCACGTATCAACAAGATTGTGTGAAAAAATATTTGCTGGTATTTCGGAAACTCGTTATTTCTTAGAACCTTGCAACCCATCTCAATGAAAGTGCTTTCCACAGTATGTGCCTAGGGCTACTTGAAGAGGAAACAAACCATAGAGACAAACCTGAGAACTCCTTTATTTTGTCAAGTTTCAAAGAGCTACTGCAAACCACGTTGGATTTAGAGTTCCAAATTCATCTATCTATATAGGAGAGAACAGAGAGAAACCTAAATATAAAACTGCTACTGTAGACGAACGCTTCAACCTACAAGATTAAAATTTGGTAAGCCAAGTGGGGTTTGTATACTAATCATTACCACCAACTATCATCAAGATTGGGTGAAAAAATATTTGCTGATATTTCGGAAACTCGTTATTTCTTAGAAGCTTGGCAACCCCTCTCAATGAAAGTGCTTTTCCACAGTCTGTGCCTAGGGCTACTTGAAGAGGAAACAAACCATAGAGACAAATCTGAGAACTCCTTTATTTTGTCAAGTTTCAAAGAGCTACTGCAAACCACGTTGGATTTAGAGTTCCAAATTCATCTATCTATATAGGAGAGAACAGAGAGAAACCTAAATATAAAACTGCTACTGTAGACGAACGCTTCAACCTAGAAGAACAAAATTTGGTGAGGCAAGTGGGATTTGTGTACTGATCACTACCACCAAGTATCATCAAGATTGGGTGAAGAAATATTTGCTGGTATTTCGGAAACTCGTTATTTCTTAGAAGCTTGGCAACCAATCTCAATGAAAGTGCTTTCCACAGTCTTTGCGTAGGGCTACTTTAAGAGGAAACAAACCATAGAGACAAAACTGATAACTCCTTTATTTTGTCAAGTTTCAAAGAGCTACTACAAACCATGTTGGATTTAGAGTTCCAAATTCCTCTATCTACATAGGAGAGAACAGAGGGAAACCTAAATATAAAAACTGCTACTGTACACGAATGCTTCATCCTAGATGAACAAAAATTGGTTAGCCAAGTGGGAATTGGGTGCTGATCATTACCACCAAGTATCATCAAGTTTGGGTGAAAAAATATTTGCTGGTATTTCGGAAACTCGATATTTCTTAGAAGCTTGGCAACCCATCTCAATGAAAGTGCTTTTCCACAGTCTGTTCCTAGGGCTACATGAAGAGGAAACAAACCAGAGAGACAAAACTGAGAACTCCTTTATTTTGTCAAGTTTCAAAGAGCTACTACAAAGCATGTTGGATTTAGAGTTCCAAATTCATCTATCTATATAGGAGAGAACAGAGGGAAACCTAAATATAAAATCTGCTACTGTAGACGAACGCTTCAACCTAGAAGAACAAAATTTGGTAAGCCAAGTGGGATTTGTGTACTGATCATTACCACCAAGTATCATCAAGATTGGGTGAAAAAATATTTGCTTGTATTTCGGAAACTCGTTATTTCTTAGAAGCTTGGCAGCCCCTCTCAATGAAAGTGCTTTTCCACAGTCTGTGCCTAGGGCTACATGAAGTGGAAACAAACCATAGAGACAAATCTGAGAACTCCTTTATTTTGTCAAGTTTCAAAGAGCTACTACAAAGCATGTTGGATTTAGAGTTCCAAATTCATCTATCTATATAGGAGAGAACAGAGAGAAACCTAAATAGAAAAACTGCTACTGTAGACGAACGCTTCAACCTAGAAGAACAAAATTTGGTGAGCCCAGTGGGATTTGTGTACTGATCATTACCACCAAGTATCAACAAGATTGTGTGAAAAATATTTGCTGGTATTTCAAAACTCGTTATTTCTTAGAAGCTTGACATCCAATCTAAATGAAAGTGCTTTCCACAGTCTGTGCCTAGGGCTACTTTAAAAGGAAACAAACCATAGAGACAAAACTGAGAACTCCTCTATTTTGCCAAGTTTCAAAGAGCTACTCCAAACCATGTTGGATTTAGAGTTCCAAATTCATCTATCTATATAGGAGAGAACAGAGGGAAACCTAAATATAAAAACTGCTACTGTACACGAACGCTTCAACCTAAAAGAACTAAATTTGGTGAGCCAAGTGGGATTTGTGTACTGATCATTATCAACAAGTATTATCAAGATTGGGTGAAAAAATATTTGCTGGTATTTCGGAAACTCGTTATTTCTTAGAAGCTTGGCAACCCCTCTCAATGAAAATGCTTTTCCACAGTCTGTGCCTAGGACTACTTGAAGAGGAAACAAACCATAGAGACAAAACTGAGAACTCCTTTATTTTGTCAAGTTTCAAGGAGCTACTACAAATCATGTTGGATTTAGAGTTCCAAATTCATCTATCTATATGGGAGAGAACAGAGGGACACCTAAATATAAAACCTGCTACTGTAGACGAACGCTTCAACCTAGAAGATCAAAATTTGGTAAGCCAAGTTGGATTTGTGTACTGATCATTACCACCAAGTATTATCAAGATTGGGTGAAAAAATATTTGCTGGTATTTCGGAAACTCGATATTTCTTAGAAGCTTGGCAACCCATCTCAATGAAAGTGCTTTTCCACAGTCTGTTCCTAGGGCTACATGAAGAGGAAACAAACCAGAGAGACAAAACTGAGAACTCCTTTATTTTGTCAAGTTTCAAAGACCTACTACAAATCATGTTGGATTTAGAGTTCCAAATTCATCTATCTATATAGGAGAGAACAGAGGGAAACCTAAATATAAAAACTGCTACTGTACTCGAACGCTTCATCGTAGATGAACAAAAATTGGTTAGCCAAGTGGGATTTGTGTGCTGATCATTACCACCATTATCATCAAGTTTGGGTGAAAAAATATTTGCTGGTATTTCGGTAACTCGTTATTTCTTAGAAGCTTGGCAACCCCTCTCAATGAAAGTGCTTTTCCACAGTCTGTGCCTAGGGCTACTTGAAAAGGAAACAAACCATAGAGACAAAACTGAGAACTCCTTCATTTTGTCAAGTTTCAAGGGGCTACTACAAAGCATGTTGGATTTAGAGTTCCAAATTCATCTATCTATATAGGAGAGAACATAAGGAAACCTAAATATAAAAACTGCTACTGTAGACGAACGCTTCAACCTAGAAGACCAAATTTGGTGAGCCAAGTGGGATTTGTGTACTGATCATTACCACCAAGTATCAACAAGATTGTGTGAAAAAATATATGCTGGTATTTCTGAAACTGGTAATTTCTTAGAAGCTTGGCAACCCCTCTCAATGAAAGTGCTTTTCCACAGTCTGTGCCTAGGGCTACTTGAAAAGGAAACAAACCATAGAGACAAAACTGAGAACTCCTTCATTTTGTCACGTTTCAAAGAGCTACTACAAACCATGTTGGATTTAGAGTTCCAAATTCATCTATCTATATGGGAGAGAATAGAGGGAAACCTAAATATAAAACCTGCTACTGTAGACGAACGCTTCAACCTAGAAGATCAAAATTTGGTGAGCCAAGTTGGATTTGTATACTGATCATTACCACCAAGTATTATCAAGATTGGGTGAAAAAATATTTGCTGGTATTTCGGAAACTCGTTATTTCTTAGAAGCTTGGCAACCCCTCTCAATGAAAGCGCTTTTCCACAGTCTGTGCCTAGGGCTACGTGAAGAGGAAACAAACCATAGAGACAAAACTGAGAACTCCTTTATTTTGTCAAGTTTCAAAGAGCTACTACAAACCATGTTGGATTAAGAGTTCCAAATTCATGTATCTATATAGGAGAGAACAGAGAGAAAGCTAAATATAAAAACTGCTACTGTAGACGAACGCTTCAACCTAGAAGAACAAAATTCGGAGAGGCAAGTGGGATTTGTGTACTGATCACTACCACCAAGTATCATCAAGATTGGGTGAAGAAATATTTGATGGTATTTCGGAAACTCGATATTTCTTAGAAGCTTGGCAAACCATCTCAATGAAAGTGCTTTTCCACAGTCTGTTCCTAGTGCTATTTGAAGAGGAAAAAAACCAGAGAGACAAAACTGAGAACTCCTTTATTTTGTCAAGTTTCAAAGAGCTACTACAAACCATGTTGGATTTAGAGTTCCAAATTCATCTATCTGTGTAGGAGAGAACAGAGGGAAACCTAAATATAAAAACTGCTACTGTACACGAACGCTTCAACCTAGAAGAACTAAATTTGGTGAGCCAAGTGGGATTTGTGTACTGATCATTAGCAACAAGTATCATCAAGATTGGGTGAAAAAATATTTGCTGGTATTTCGGAAACTGGTTATTTCTTAGAAGCTTGGCAACCCCTCTCAATGAAAGTGCTTTTCCACAGTCTGTGCCTAGGGCTACTTGAAGAGGAAACAAACCATAGAGACAAATCTGAGAACTCCATTATTTTGTCGAGTTTCAAGGAGCTACTACAAAGCATGTTGGATTTAGAGTTCCAAATTCATCTATCTATATAGGAGAGAACAGAGAGAAACCTAAATATAAAAACTGCTACTGTAGACGAACGCTTCAACCTAGAAGAACAAAATTTGGTGAGCCAAGTGGAATTTGTGTACTGATCATTACCACCAAGTATCAACAAGATTGTGTGAAAAATATTTGCTGGTATTTCGGAAACTCGTTATTTCTTAGAAGCTTGACATCCCATCTCAATGAAAGTGCTTTATACAGTCTGTGCCTAGGGCTACTTTAAAAGGAAACAAACCATAGAGACAAAACTGAGAACTCCTTTATTTTGCCAAGTTTCAAAGAGCTA
This sequence comes from Callospermophilus lateralis, assembly GCF_048772815.1. Classification (NCBI taxonomy): domain Eukaryota; kingdom Metazoa; phylum Chordata; class Mammalia; order Rodentia; family Sciuridae; genus Callospermophilus; species Callospermophilus lateralis. The sequence goes on along the minus strand of NW_027514739.1, from coordinate 85,999 downwards.
CTCCAAACCATGTTGGATTTAGAGTTCCAAATTCATCTATCTATATAGGGGAGAACAGACGGAAACCTAAATATAAAAACTGCTACTGTACACGAACGCTTCAACCTAGAAGAACTAAATTTGGTGAGCCAAGTGGGATTTGTGTACTGATCATTATCAACAAGTATCCTAAAGATTGGGTGAAAAAATATTTGCTTGTATTTCGGAAAATCGTTATTTCTTAGAAGCTTGGCAACCCCTCTCAATGAAAGTGCTTTTCCACAGTCTGTGCCTAGGGCTACTTGAAGAGGAAACAAACCATAGAGACAAAACTGAGAACTCCTTTATTTTGTCAAGTTTCAAGGAGCTACTACAAAGCATGCTGGATTTAGAGTTCCAAATTCATCTATCTATATATTAGAGAACAGAGGGAAACCTAAATATAAAAACTGCTACTGTACACGAACGCTTCAACCTAGAAGAACTAAATTTGGTGAGCCATGTGGCATTTGTGTACTGATCATTAGCAACAAGTATCATCAAGATTGGGTGAAAAAATATTTGCTGGTATTTCGGAAACTCGTTATTTCTTAGAAGCTTGGCAACCCCTCTCAATCAAAGTGCTTTTCCACAGTCTGTGCCTAGGGCTACTTGAAGAGGAAACAAACCATAGAGACAAATCTGAGAACTCCTTTATTTTGTCAAGTTTCAAAGAGCTACTACAAACCATGTTGGATTTAGAGTTCCAAATTCATCTATCTATATAGGAGAGAACAGAGAGAAACCTAAATATAAAAACTGCTACTGTAGACGAACGCTTCAACCTAGAAGAACAAAATTTGGTGAGCCAAGTGGGATTTGTGTACTGATCATTACCACCACGTATCAACAAGATTGTGTGAAAAAATATTTGCTGGTATTTCGGAAACTCGTTATTTCTTAGAACCTTGCAACCCATCTCAATGAAAGTGCTTTCCACAGTCTGTGCCTAGGGCTACTTGAAGAGGAAACAAACCATAGAGACAAAACTGAGAACTCCTTTATTTTGTCAAGTTTCAAGGAGCTACTACAAACCATGTTGGATTTAGAGTTCCAAATTCATCTTTCTATATAGGAGAGGACAGAGGGAAACCTAAATATAAAAACTGCTACTGTAGACGAACGCTTCAACCTAGAAGAACAAAATTTGGTGAGCCAAGTGGGATTTGTGTACTGATCCTTACCACCAAGTATCATCAAGATTGGGTGAAAAAATATTTGCTGGTATTTCGGAAAATCGTTATTTCTTAGAAGCTTGGCAACCCCTCTCAATGAAAGTGCTTTTCCACAGTCTGTGCCTAGGGCTACTTGAAGAGGAAACAAACCATAGAGACAAAACTGAGAACTCCTTTATTTTGTCAAGTTTCAAGGAGCTACTACAAATCATGTTGGTTTTAGAGTCCAAATTTATCTATCTATATGGAGAGAACAGAGGGTAAACTAAATATAAAAACTGCTACTGTACACGAACGCTTCAACCTTGAAGAACTAAATTTGGTGAGCCAAGTGGGATTTGTGTACTGATCATTAACAACAAGTATCATCAAGATTGGGTGAAAAAATATTTGCTGGTATTTCGTAAACTCGTTATTTCTTAGAAGCTTGGCAACCATTCTCATTGAAAGTGCTTTTCCACAGTCTGTGCCTAGGAATACTTGAACAGGAAACAAACCATAGAGACAAAACTGAGAACTCCTTTATTTTGTCAAGTTTCAAGGAGCGCTACTACAAACCATCTTGGATTTAGAGTTCCAAATTCATCTATCTATATATGAGAGAACAGAGTGAAACCTAACTATAAAAACTGCTACTGTAGACGAACGCTTCAACGTAGAAGAACAAAATTTGGTGAGCCAAGTGGGATTTGTGTACTGATCATTACCACCAAGTATCATCAAGATTGGGTGAAAATATATTTGCTGGTATTTGGAAACTCGTTATTTCTTAGAAGCTTGGCAACCCATCTCAATGAAAGTGCTTTCCACAGTCTGTTTTTAGGGCTACTTGAAGAGGAAACAAACCATAGAGACAAAACTGAGAACTCCTTCATTTTGTCAAGTTTCAAAGAGCTACTACAAACCATGTTGGATTTAGAGTTCCCAAATCATCTATCTATATAAAAGAGAACCGAGGGAAACCTAAATATAAAAACTGCTTCTGTAGACGAACGCTTCAACCTAGAAGAACACAATTTGGTGAGTCAAGTGGGATTTGTGTACTGATCATTAGCTCCACGTATCATCAAGAT
>NW_027514739.1:44613-83533 GCF_048772815.1 Callospermophilus lateralis | reverse complement strand
CTCTATTCTCTCCCATATAGATAGATGAATTTGGAACTCTAAATCCAACATGGTTTGTAGTAGCTCTTTGAAACTTGACAAAATAAAGGAGTTCTCAGTTTTGTCTCTATGGTTTGTTTCCTCTTCAAGTAGCCCTAAGCACAGACTGTGGAAAAGCACTTTCATTGAGAGGGGTTGCCAAGCTTCTAAGAAATTACCAGTTTCCGAAATACCAGCAAATATTTTTTTCACCCAATCTTGATAATACTTGGTGGTAATGATCAGTACACAAATCTAACTTGGCTCACCAAATTTTGATCTTCTAGGTTGAAGCGTTCGTCTACAGTAGCAGTTTTTATATTTAGGTTTCCCTCTGTTCTCTCCTATATAGATAGATGAATTTGGAACTCTAAATCCAACATGCTTTGAGGTAGCCCCTTGAAACTTGACAAAATGAAGGAGTTCTCAGTTTTGTCTCTATGGTTTGTTTCCTTTTCAAGTAGCCCTAGGCACAGACTGTGGAAAAGCACTTTCATTGAGAGGGGTTGCCAAGCTTCTAAGAAATAACGAGTTACCGAAATACCAGCAAATATTTTTTCACCCAAACTTGATGATACTTGGTGGTAATGATCAGCACACAAATACCACTTGGCTAACCAATTTTTGTTCATCTACGATGAAGCGTTCGAGTACAGTAGCAGTTTTTATATTTAGGTTTCCCTCTGTTCTCTCCTATATAGATAGATGAATTTGGAACTCTAAATCCAACTTGATTTGTAGTAGGTCTTTGAAACTTGACAAAATAAAGGAGTTCTCAGTTTTGTCTCTCTGGTTTGTTTCCTCTTCATGTAGCCCTAGGAACAGACTGTGGAAAAGCACTTTCATTGAGATGGGTTGCCAAGCTTCTAAGAAATATCGAGTTTCCGAAATACCAGCAAATATTTTTTCACGAAAACTTGATGATACTTGGTGGTAATGATCAGCACACAAATCCCAATTGGCTAACCAATTTTGGTTCATCTAGGATGAAGCATTCGTGTACAGTAGCAGTTTTTATATTTAGGTTTCCCTCTGTTCTCTCCTATATAGATAGATGAATTTGGAACTCTTAATCCAACATGGTTTGTAGTAGCTCTTTGAAACTTGACAAAATAAAGGAGTTCTCAGTTTTGTCTCTATGGATTGTTTCCTCTTAAAGTAGCCCTAGGCACAGACTGTGGAAAGCACTTTCATTGAGATGGGTTGCCAAGCTTCTAAGAAATAACGAGTTTCCGAAATACCAGCATATATTTTTTCACACAACCTTGTTGATACTTGGTGGTAATGATCAGTACACAAATCAAACCTGGCTCACCAAATTTTGTTCTTCTAGGTTGAAGCGTTCGTCTACAGTAGCAGTTTTTATATTTAAGTTTTCCTCTGTTCTCTCCTATACAGATGGATGAATTTGGAACTCTAAATCCAACATGGTTTGTAGTAGCTCTTTGAAACTTTACAAAATAAAGGAGTTCTCAGTTTTGTCTCTATGGTTTGTTTCCTCTTCAAGTAGCCCTACGCACAGACTGTGTCAAGCACTTTCATTGAGAGGGGTTGCCAAGCTTCTAAGAAATAACGAGTTTCCAAAATACCAGCAAATATTTTTTCACCCAATCTTGATAATACTTGGTGGTAATGATCAGTACACAAATCCAACTTTGCTTACCAAATTTTGATCTTCTAGGTTGAAGCGTTCGTCTACAGTAGCAGGTTTTATATTTAGGTGTCCCTCTGTTCTCTCCCATATAGATAGATGAATTTGGAACTCTAAATCCAACATGATTTGTAGTAGCTCCTTGAAACTTGACAAAATAACGGAGTTCTCAGTTTTGTCTCTATGGTTTGTTTCCTCTTCAAATAGTCCTAGGCACAGACTGTGGAAAAGCATTTTCATTGAGAGGGTTGCCAAGCTTCTAAGAAATAACGAGTTTCCGAAATACCAGCAAATATTTTTTCACCCAATCTTGATAATACTTGTTGATAATGATCAGTACACAAATCCCACTTGGCTCACCAAATTTAGTTCTTTTAGGTTGAAGCGTTCGTGTACAGTAGCAGTTTTTATATTTAGGTTTCCCTCTGTTCTCTCCTATATAGATAGAGGAATTTGGAACTCTAAATCCAACATGGTTTGTAGTAGCTCTTTGAAACTTGACAAAATAAAGGAGTTATCAGATTTGTCTCTATTGTTTGTTTCCTCTTAAAGTAGCCCTACGCACAGACTGTGGAAAGCACTTTCATTGAGATTGGTTGCCAAGCTTCTAAGAAATAACGAGTTTCCGAAATACCAGCAAATATTTATTCACCCAATCTTGATGATACTTGGTGGTAGTGATCAGTACACAAATCCCACTTGCCTCACCAAATTTTGTTCTTCTAGTTTGAAGCGTTCGTGTACAGTAGCAGTTTTTATATTTAGGTTTCCCTCTGTTCTCTCCTATACAGATAGATGAATTTGGAACTCTAAATCCAACATGGTTTGTAGTAGCTCTTTGAAACTTGAAAAAATAAAGGAGTTCTCAGTTTTGTCGCTATGGTTTGTTTCCTCTTCAAGTAGCCCTAGGCACAGACTGTGGAAAAGCACTTTCATTGAGAGGGGTTCCCAAGCTTCTAAGAAATAACGAGTTTCCGAAATACCAGCAAATATTTTTTTCACCCAATCTTGATGATACTTGGTGGTAATGATCAGTACACAAATCCCACTTGGCTTACCAAATTTTGTTCTTCTAGGTTGAAGCGTTCGTCTACAGTAGCAGTTTTTATATTTAGGTCTCCCTCTGTTCTCTCCTATATAGATAGATGAATTTGGAACTCTAAAGCCAACATGCTTTGTAGTAGCTCCTTGAAACTTGACAAAATAAAGGAGTTCTCAGTTTTGTCTCGATGGTTTGTTTCCTCTTCAAGTAGCCCTAGGCACAGACTGTGCAAAGCACTTTCATTGAGATGGGTTGTCAAGCTTCTAAGAAATAACGAGTTTCCGAAATACCAGCAAATATTTTTTCACACAATCTTGTTGATACTTGGTGGTAATGATCAGTACACAAATCCCACTTGGCTCACCAAATTTGGTCTTCTAGGTTGAAGCGTTCGTCTACAGTAGCAGTTTTTATATTTAGGTTTCTCTCTGTTCTCTCCTATATAGATAGATGAATTTGGAACTCTAAATCCAACATGGTTTGTAGTAGCTCTTTGAAACTTGACAAAATAAAGGAGTTCTCAGATTTGTCACTATGTTTTGTATCCTCTTCATGTAGCCCTAGGCACAGACTGTGGAAAAGCACTTTCATTGAAAGGGGTTGCCAAGCTTCTAAGAAATAACGAGTTTCGGAAATACCAGCAAATATTTTTTCACCCAAACTTGATGATACTTGGTGGTAATGATTAGTATACAAATCCCACTTGGCTTACCAAATTTTGTTCTTCTAGGTTGAAGCGTTCGTCTACAGTAGCAGTTTTTATATTTAGGTTTCTTTCTGTTCTCTCCTATATAGAAAGATGAATTTGGAACTCTAAATCCAACATGCTTTGTATTAGCTCCTTGAAACTTTACAAAATAAAGGAGTTCTCAGTTTTGTCTCTATGGTTTGTTTCCTCTACAAGTAGCCCTAGGCACAGACAGTGGAAAAGCACTTTCAATGAGAGGGGTTGCCAAGCTTCTAAGACGAGTTTCCAAAATACCAGCAAATATTTTTTCACCCAATCTTGATGATACTTGTTGCTAATGATCAGTACACAAATGCCACATGGCTCACCAAATTTAGTTCTTCTAGGTTGAAGCGTTCGTGTACAGTAGCAGTTTTTATATTTAGGATTCCCTCTGTTCTCTCCTATATAGATAGATGAATTTGGAACTCTAAATCCAGCATGCTTTGTAGTAGCTCCTTGAAACTTGACAAAATAAAGGAGTTCTCAGTTTTGTCTCTATGGTTTGTTTCCTCTTCAACTAGCCCTAGGCACAGACTGTGGAAAAGCACTTTCATTGAGAGGGGTTGCCAAGCTTCTAAGAAATAACGAGTTTCCGAAATACCAGCAAATATTTTTTCACCCAATCTTGATGATACTTGTTGCTAATGATCAGTACACAAATCCCACTTTGCTCACCAAATTTAGTTCTTCTAGGTTGTAGCGTTCGTGTACAGTAGCAGTTTTTATATTTAGGTTTCCCTCTGTTCTCTCATATATAGATAGATAAATTTGGAACTCTAAATCCAACATGGTTTGTAGTAGCTCTTTGAAACTTGACAAAATAAAGGAGTTCTCAGTTTTGTCTCTATGATTTGTTTCCTCTTCAAGTAGCCCTAGGCACACACTGTGGAAAGCACTTTCATTGAGATGGGTTGTCAAGCTTCTAAGAAATAACGAGTTTCCGAAATACCAGCAAATATTTTTTCACACAATCTTGTTGATACTTGGTGGTAATGATCAGTACACAAATCCCACTTGGCTCACCAAATTTGGTCTTCTAGGTTGAAGCGTTCGTCTACAGTAGCAGTCTTTATATTTAGGTTTATCTCTGTTCTCTCCTATATAGATAGATGAATTTGGAACTCTAAATCCAATATGGTTTGTAGTAGCTCTTTGAAACTTGACAAAAAAAAGGAGTTCTCAGATTTGTCTCTATGGTTTGTTTCCTCTTCAAGTAGCCCTAGGCACAGACTGTGGAAAGCACTTTAATTGAGATGGGTTGCCAAGCTTCTAAGAAATAACGAGTTTCGGAAATACCAGCAAATATTTTTTCACCCAAACTTGATGATACTTGGTGGTAATGATTAGTATACAAATCCCACTTGGCTTACCAAATTTTGTTCTTCTAGGTTGAAGCGTTCGTCTACAGTAGCAGTTTTTATATTTAGGTTTCCCTCTGTTCTCTCCTATATAGAAAGATGAATTTGGAACTATAAATCCAACATGCTTTGTAGTAGCTCCTTGAAACTTGACAAAATAAAGGAGTTCTCAGTTTTGTCTCTATGGTTTGTTTCCTCTTCAAGTAGCCCAAGGCACAGACTGTGGAAAAGCACTTTCATTGAGAGGGGTTGCCAAGCTTCTAAGAAATAACGATTTTCCGAAATACCAGCAAATATTTTTTCACCCAATCTTTAGGATACTTGTTGATAATGATCAGTACACAAATCCCACTTGGCTCACCAAATTTAGTTCTTCTAGGTTGAAGCGTTCGTGTACAGTAGCAGTTTTTATATTTAGGTTTCCCTCTGTTCTGTCCTATATAGATAGATGAATTTGGAACTCTAAATCCAACATGGTTTGTAGTAGCTCTTTGAAACTTGGCAAAATAAAGGAGTTCTCAGTTTTGTCTCTATGGTTTGTTTCCTTTTAAAGTAGCCCTAGGCACAGACTGTGGAAAGCACTTTCATTGAGATGGGTTGTCAAGCTTCTAAGAAATAACGAGTTTCCGAAATACCAGCAAACATTTTTCACACAATCTTGTTGATACTTGGTGGTAAAGATCAGTACACAAGTCCCACTTGGCTCACCAAATTTTGTTCTTCTAGGTTGAAGCGTTCGTCTACAGTAGCAGTTTTTCTATTTAGGTTTCTCTATGTTCTCTCCTATATAGATAGATGAATTTGGAACTCTAAATCCAACATGCTTTGTAGTAGCTCTTTGAAACTTGACAAAATAAAGGAGTTCTCAGATTTGTCTCTATGGTTTGTTTCCTCTTCAAGTAGCCCTAGGCACAGACTGTGGAAAAGCGCTTTCATTGAGAGGGGCTGCCAAGCTTCAAAGAAATAACGAGTTTCTGAAATACCAGCAAATATTTTTTCACCCAATCTTGATGATACTTGGTGGTAATGATCAGTACACAAATCCCACTTGGCTTACCAAATTTTGTTCTTCTATGTTGAAGCGTTCGTCTACAGTAGCAGTTTTTATATTTAGGTTTCCCTCTGTTCTCTCCTATATAGATAGATGAATTTGGAACTCTAAATCCAACATGCTTTGTAGTAGCTCCTTGAAACTTGAAAAAATAAAGGAGTTCTCTGTTTTGTCTCTATGGTTTGTTTCCTCTTCAAGTAGCCCTAGGCACAGACTGTGGAAAAGCACTTTCATTGAGAGGGGTTGCCAAGCTTCTAAGAAATAACGAGTTTCCGAAATACCAGCAAATATTTTTTCACCCAATCTTGATGATACTTGTTGCTAATGATCAGTACACAAATCCCACTTGGCTCACCAAATTTAGTTCTTCTAGGTTGAAGCGTTCGAGTACAGTAGCAGTTTTTATATTTAGGTTTCCCTCTGTTCTCTCCTATACAGATAGATGAATTTGGAACTCTAAATCCAACATGGTTTGTAGTAGCTCTTTGAAACATGACAAAATAAAGGAGTTCTCAGTTTTGTCTCTCTGGTTTGTTTCCTCTTCATGTAGCCCTAGGAACAGACTGTGGAAAAGCACTTTCATTGAGATGGGTTGCCAAGCTTCTAAGAAATATCGAGTTTCCGAAATACCAGCAAATATTTTTTCACCCAAATTTGATGATACTTGGTGGTAATGATCAGCACACAATTCCCACTTGGCTAACCAATTTTTGTTCATCTAGGATGAAGCATTCGTGTACAGTAGCAGTTTTTATATTTAGGTTTCCCTCTGTTCTCTCCTATATAGATAGATGAATTTGGAACTCTAAATCCAACTTGGTTTGTAGTACTCTTTGAAACTTGACAAAATAAAGGAGTTCTCAGTTTTGTCTCTATGGTTTGTTTCCTCTTAAAGTAGCCCTAGGCACAGACTGTGGAAAGCACTTTCATTGAGATTGGTTGGCAAGCTTCTAAGAAATAACGAGTTTCCGAAATACCAGCAAATATCTCTTCACCCAATCTTGATGATACTTGGTGGTAGTGATCAGTACAGAAATCCCACTTGCCTCACCAAATTTTGTTCTTCTACGTTGAAGCGTTCGTCTACAGTAGCAGTTTTATATTTAAGTTTCTCTCTGTTCTCTCCTATATAGATAGATGAATTTGGAACTCTAAATCCAACGTGGTTTGCAGTAGCTCTTTGAAACTTGACAAAATAAAGGAGTTCTCAGATTTGTCTCTATGGTTTGTTTCCTCTTCAAGTAGCCCTAGGCACAGACTGTGGAAAAGCACTTTCATTGAGAGGGGTACCCAAGCTTCTAAGAAATAACGAGTTTCCGAAATACCAGCAAATATTTTTTCACCCAATCTTGATGATACTTGGTGGTCATGATCAGTACAAAAATCCCACTTGGCTCACCAAATTTTGTTCTTCTAGGTTGAAGCGTTCGTCTACAGTAGCAGTTTTTATATTTAGGTTTCCCTCTGTTTTCTCCTATATAGATAGATGAATTTGGAACTCTAAATCCAACATGCTTTGTAGTTGCTCCTTGAAACTTTACAAAATAAAGGAGTTCTCAGTTTTGTCTCTATGGTTTGTTTCCTCTACAAGTAGCCCTAGGCACAGACTGTGGAAAAGCACTTTCGATGAGAGGGGTTGCCAAGCTTCTAAGAAATAACGAGTTTCCGACATACCAGCAAATATTTTTTCACCCAATCTTGATGATACTTGTTGCTAATGATCGGTACACAAATCCCACATGGCTCACCAAATTTAGTTCTTCTAGGTTGAAGCGTTCGTGTACAGTAGCAGTTTTTATATTTAGGTTTCCCTCTGTTCTCTCCTATATAGATAGAGGAATTTGGAACTCTAAATCCAACATGGTTTGTAGTAGCTCTTTGAAACTTGACAAAATAAAGGAGTTATCAGTTTTGTCTCTATGGTTTGTTTCCTCTTAAAGTAGCCCTACGCACAGACTGTGGAAAGCACTTTAATTGAGATTGGTTGCCAAGCTTCTAAGAAATAACGAGTTTCCGAAATACCAGCAAATATTTCTTCACCCAATCTTGATGATACTTGGTGGTAGTGATCAGTACACAAATCCCACTTGCCTCACCAAATTTTGTTCTTCTAGGTTGAAGCGTTCGTCTACAGTAGCAGTTTTATATTTAGGTTTCTCTCTGTTCTCTCCTATATAGATAGATGAATTTGGAACTCTAAATCCAACGTGGTTTGCAGTAGCTCTTTGAAACTTGACAAAATAAAGGAGTTCTCAGATTTGTCTCTATGGTTTGTTTCCTCTTCAAGTAGCCCTAGGCACAGACTGTGGAAAAGCACTTTCATTGAGAGGGGTTGCCAAGCTTCTAAGAAATAACGAGTTTCCGAAATATCAGCAAATATTTTTTCACCCAATCTTGATGATAGTTGGTGGTAATGATTAGTATACAAACCCCACTTGGCTTACCAAATTTTGTTCTTGTAGGTTGAAGCGTTCGTCTACAGTAGCAGTTTTATATTTAGGTTTCTCTCTGTTCTCTCCTATATAGGTAGATGAATTTGGAACTCTAAATCCAACGTGGTTTGCAGTAGCTCTTTGAAACTTGACAAAATAAAGGAGTTCTCAGGTTTGTCTCTATGGTTTGTTTCCTCTTCAAGTAGCCCTAGGCACATACTGTGGAAAGCACTTTCATTGAGATGGGTTGCAAGGTTCTAAGAAATAACGAGTTTCCGAAATACCAGCAAATATTTTTTCACACAATCTTGTTGATACGTGGTGGTAATGATCAGTGCACAAATCCCACTTGGCTCACCAAATTTTGTTCTTCTAGGTTGAAGCGTTCGTCTACAGTAGCAGTTTTATATTTAGGTTTGTCTCTGTTCTCTCCTATATAGATAGATGAATTTGGAACTCTAAATCCAACGTGGTTTGCAGTAGCTCTTTGAAAATTGACAAAATAAAGGAGTTCTCAGATTTGTCTCTATGGTTTGTTTCCTCTTCAAGTAGCCCTAGGCACAGACTGTGGAAAAGCACTTTGATTGAGAGGGGTTGCCAAGCTTCTAAGAAATAACGAGTTTCCGAAATACCAGCAAATATTTTTTTCACCCAATCTTGATGATACTTGGTGGTAATGATCAGTACACAAATCCACTTGGCTTACCAAATTTTGTTCTTCTAGTTTGAAGCGTTCGTGTACAGTAGCAGTATTTATATTTAGGTTTCCCTCTGTTCTCTCCTATACAGATAGATGAATTTGGAACTCTAAATCCAACATGGTTTGTAGTAGCTCTTTGAAACTTGAAAAAATAAAGGAGTTCTCAGTTTTGTCGCTATGGTTTGTTTCCTCTTCAAGATGCCCTAGGCACAGACTGTGGAAAAGCACTTTCATTGAGAGGGGTTCCCAAGCTTCTAAGAAATAACGAGTTTCCGAAATACCAGCAAATATTTTTTCACCCAATCTTGATGATACTTGGTGGTAATGATCAGTACACAAATCCCACTTGGCTTACCAAATTTTGTTCTTCTAGTTTGAAGCGTTCGTGTACAGTAGCAGTTTTTATATTTAGGTCTCCCTCTGTTCTCTCCTATATAGATAGATGAATTTGGAACTCTAAATCCAACATGCTTTGTAGTAGCTCCTTGAAACTTGACAAAATAAAGGAGTTCTCAGTTTTGTCTCGATGGTTTGTTTCCTCTTCAAGTAGCCCTAGGCACAGACTGTGCAAAGCACTTTCATTGAGATGGGTTGTCAAGCTTCTAAGAAATAACGAGTTTCCGAAATACCAGCAAATATTTTTTCACACAATCTTGTTGATACTTGGTGGTAATGATCAGTACACAAATCCCACTTGGCTCACCAAATTTGGTCTTCTAGGTTGAAGCGTTCGTCTACAGTAGCAGTTTTTATATTTAGGTTTCTCTCTGTTCTCTCCTATATAGATAGATGAATTTGGAACTCTAAATCCAACATGGTTTGTAGTAGCTCTTTGAAACTTGACAAAATAAAGGAGTTCTCAGATTTGTCACTATGTTTTGTATCCTCTTCATGTAGCCCTAGGCACAGACTGTGGAAAAGCACTTTCATTGAAAGGGGTTGCCAAGCTTCTAAGAAATAACGAGTTTCGGAAATACCAGCAAATATTTTTTCACCCAAACTTGATGATACTTGGTGGTAATGATTAGTATACAAATCCCACTTGGCTTACCAAATTTTGTTCTTCTAGGTTGAAGCGTTCGTCTACAGTAGCAGTTTTTATATTTAGGTTTCTTTCTGTTCTCTCCTATATAGAAAGATGAATTTGGAACTCTAAATCCAACATGCTTTGTAGTAGCTCCTTGAAACTTTACAAAATAAAGGAGTTCTCAGTTTTGTCTCTATGGTTTGTTTCCTCTACAAGTAGCCCTAGGCACAGACTGTGGAAAAGCACTTTCAATGAGAGGGGTTGCCAAGCTTCTAAGACGAGTTTCCAAAATACCAGCAAATATTTTTTCACCCAATCTTGATGATACTTGTTGCTAATGATCAGTACACAAATGCCACATGGCTCACCAAATTTAGTTCTTCTAGGTTGAAGCGTTCGTGTACAGTAGCAGTTTTTATATTTAGGTTTCCCTCTGTTCTCTCCCTATATAGATAGATGAATTTGGAACTCTAAATCCAGCATGCTTTGTAGTAGCTCCTTGAAACTTGACAAAATAAAGGAGTTCTCAGTTTTGTCTCTATGGTTTGTTTCCTCTTCAAGTAGCCCTAGGCACAGACTGTGGAAAAGCACTTTCATTGAGAGGGGTTGCCAAGCTTCTAAGAAATAACGAGTTTCCGAAATACCAGCAAATATTTTTTCACCCAATCTTGATGATACTTGTTGCTAATGATCAGTACACAAATCCCACTTTGCTCACCAAATTTAGTTCTTCTAGGTTGTAGCGTTCGTGTACAGTAGCAGTTTTTATATTTAGGTTTCCCTCTGTTCTCTCATATATAGATAGATAAATTTGGAACTCTAAATCCAACATGGTTTGTAGTAGCTCTTTGAAACTTGACAAAATAAAGGAGTTCTCAGTTTGTCTCTATGATTTGTTTCCTCTTCAAGTAGCCCTAGGCACACACTGTGGAAAGCACTTTCATTGAGATGGGTTGTCAAGCTTCTAAGAAATAAGGAGTTTCCGAAATACCAGCAATATTTTTTTAAAAAATCTTGTTGATACTTGGTGGTAATGATCAGTACACAAATCCCACTTGGCTCACCAAATTTGGTCTTCTAGGTTGAAGCGTTCGTCTACAGTAGCAGTCTTTATATTTAGGTTTATCTCTGTTCTCTCCTATATAGATAGATGAATTTGGAACTCTAAATCCAATATGGTTTGTAGTAGCTCTTTGAAACTTGACAAAATAAAGGAGTTCTCAGATTTGTCTCTATGGTTTGTTTCCTCTTCAAGTAGCCCTAGGCACAGACTGTGGAAAGCACTTTAATTGAGATGGGTTGCCAAGCTTCTAAGAAATAACGAGTTTCAGAAATACCAGCAAATATTTTTTCACCCAAACTTGATGATACTTGGTGGTAATGATTAGTATACAAATCCCACTTGGCTTACCAAATTTTGTTCTTCTAGGTTGAAGCGTTCGTCTACAGTAGCAGTTTTTATATTTAGGTTTCCCTCTGTTCTCTCCTATATAGAAAGATGAATTTGGAACTATAAATCCAACATGCTTTGTAGTAGCTCCTTGAAACTTGACAAAATAAAGGAGTTCTCAGTTTTGTCTCTATGGTTTGTTTCCTCTTCAAGTAGCCCAAGGCACAGACTGTGGAAAAGCACTTTCATTGAGAGGGGTTGCCAAGCTTCTAAGAAATAACGATTTTCCGAAATACCAGCAAATATTTTTTCACCCAATCTTTAGGATACTTGTTGATAATGATCAGTACACAAATCCCACTTGGCTCACCAAATTTAGTTCTTCTAGGTTGAAGCGTTCGTGTACAGTAGCAGTTTTTATATTTAGGTTTCCCTCTGTTCTGTCCTATATAGATAGATGAATTTGGAACTCTAAATCCAACATGGTTTGTAGTAGCTCTTTGAAACTTGGCAAAATAAAGGAGTTCTCAGTTTTGTCTCTATGGTTTGTTTCCTTTTAAAGTAGCCCTAGGCACAGACTGTGGAAAGCACTTTCATTGAGATGGGTTGTCAAGCTTCTAAGAAATAACGAGTTTCCGAAATACCAGCAAACATTTTTCACACAATCTTGTTGATACTTGGTGGTAATGATCAGTACACAAGTCCCACTTGGCTCACCAAATTTTGTTCTTCTAGGTTGAAGCGTTCGTCTACAGTAGCAGTTTTTCTATTTAGGTTTCTCTATGTTCTCTCCTATATAGATAGATGAATTTGGAACTCTAAATCCAACATGGTTTGTAGTAGCTCTTTGAAACTTGACAAAATAAAGGAGTTCTCAGATTTGTCTCTATGGTTTGTTTCCTCTTCAAGTAGCCCTAGGCACAGACTGTGGAAAAGCGCTTTCATTGAGAGGGGCTGCCAAGCTTCAAAGAAATAACGAGTTTCTGAAATACCAGCAAATATTTTTTCACCCAATCTTGATGATACTTGGTGGTAATGATCAGTACACAAATCCCACTTGGCTTACCAAATTTTGTTCTTCTATGTTGAAGCGTTCGTCTACAGTAGCAGTTTTTATATTTAGGTTTCCCTCTGTTCTCTCCTATATAGATAGATGAATTTGGAACTCTAAATCCAACATGCTTTGTAGTAGCTCCTTGAAACTTGAAAAAATAAAGGAGTTCTCTGTTTTGTCTCTATGGTTTGTTTCCTCTTCAAGTAGCCCTAGGCACAGACTGTGGAAAAGCACTTTCATTGAGAGGGGTTGCCAAGCTTCTAAGAAATAACGAGTTTCCGAAATACCAGCAAATATTTTTTCACCCAATCTTGATGATACTTGTTGCTAATGATCAGTACACAAATCCCACTTGGCTCACCAAATTTAGTTCTTCTAGGTTGTAGCGTTCGTGTACAGTAGCAGTTTTTATATTTAGGTTTCCCTCTGTTCTCTCCTATACAGATAGATGAATTTGGAACTCTAAATCCAACATGGTTTGTAGTAGCTCTTTGAAACTTGACAAAATAAAGGAGTTCTCAGTTTTGTCTCTCTGGTTTGTTTCCTCTTCATGTAGCCCTAGGAACAGACTGTGGAAAAGCACTTTCATTGAGATGGGTTGCCAAGATTCTAAGAGATATCGAGTTTTCGAAATACCAGCAAATATTTTTTCACCCAAACTTGATGATACTTTGTGGTAATGATGAGCACACAAATCCCACTTGGCTCACCAAATTTTGTTCTTCTAGGTTGAAGCGTTCGTCCTCAGTAGCAGTTTATATATTTAGGTTTCTCTCTGTTCTCTCCTATATAGATAGATGAATTTGGAACTCTAAATCCAACCTGGTTTGTAGTAGCTCTTTGAAACTTGATAAAATAAAGGAGTTCTCAGATTTGTCTCTATGGTTTGTTTCCTCTTCAAGTAGCCCTAGGCACAGACTGTGGAAAAACACTTTCATTGGGAGGGGTTGCCAAGCTTCTAAGAAATAACGAGTTTCCGAAATACCAGCAAATATTTTTTCACCCAATCTTGATGATACTTGGTGGTAATGATCAGTACACAAATCCCACTTGGCTCACCAAATTTTGTTCTTCTAGGTTGAAGCGTTCGTCTACAGTAGCAGTTTTTATATTTAGGTTTCACTCTGTTCTCTCATATATAGATAGATGAATTTGGAACTCTAAATCCAACTCGGTTTGTAGTAGCTCTTTGAAACTTGACAAAATAAAGGAGTTCTCAGTTTTGTCTCTCTGGTTTGTTTCCTCTTCATGTAGCCCTATGAACAGACTGTGGAAAAGCACTTTCATTGAGATGAGTTGCCAAGCTTCTAAGAAATATCGAGTTTCCGAAATACCAGCAAATATTTTTTTCACCCAAACTTGATGATACTTGGTGGTAATGATCAGCACACAAATCCCACTTGGCTAACCAATTTTTGTTCATCTAGGATGAAGCATTCGTGTACAGTAGCAGTTTTTATATTTAGGTTTCCCTCTGTTCTCTCCGATATAGATAGATGAATTTGGAACTCTAAATCCAACATGGTTTGTAGTAGCTCTTTGAAACTTGGCAAAATAAAGGAGTTCTCTGTTTTGTCTCTATGGTTTGTTTCCTTTTAAAGTAGCCCTACGCACAGACTGTGGAAAAGCACTTAAATTGAGAGGGGCTGCCAAGCTTCTAAGATATAACGAGTTTCCGAAATACCAGCAAATATTTTTTCACCCAATCTTGATGATACTTGGTGGTAATGATCAGTAAAAAATCCCACTTGGCTTACCAAATTTTGTTCTTCTAGGTTGAAGCGTTAGTCTACAGTAGCAATTTTTATATTTAGGTCTTCCTCTGTTCTCTCCTATATAGATAGATGAATTTGGAACTCTAAATCCAACATGCTTTGTAGTACCTCCTTGAAACTTGACAAAATAAAGGAGTTCTCAGTTTTGTCTCTATGGTTTGTTTCCTCTTCAAGTAGCCCTAGGCACAGACTGTGGAAAGCACTTTCATTGAGATGGGTTGTCAAGCTTCTAAGAAATAACGAGTTTCCGAAATACCAGCAAATATTTTTTCACACAATCTTGTTGATACTTGGTGGTAATGATCAGTACACTAATCCCACTTGGCTCACCAAATTTGGTCTTCTAGGTTGAAGCGTTCGTCTACAATAGCAGTTTT
This sequence comes from Callospermophilus lateralis, assembly GCF_048772815.1. Lineage (NCBI taxonomy): Eukaryota > Metazoa > Chordata > Mammalia > Rodentia > Sciuridae > Callospermophilus > Callospermophilus lateralis. Next base: position 68,928 of record NW_027514739.1, on the reverse strand, counting down.
TATATTTATTTTTCTCTCTGTTCTCTCCTATATAGATAGATGAATTTGGAACTCTAAATCCAACATGGTTTGTAGTAGCTCTTTGAAACTTGACAAAATAAAGGAGTTCTCAGATTTGTCACTATGTTTTGTATCCTCTTCAAGTAGCCCTAGGCACAGACTGTGGAAAAGCACTTTCATTGAAAGGGGTTGCCAAGCTTCTAAGAAATAACGAGTTTCCGAAATACCAGCAAATATTTTTTCACCCAAACTTGATGATACTTTGTGGTAATGATTAGTATACAAATCCCACTTGGCTTACCAAATTTTGTTCTTCTAGGTTGAAGCGTTCGTCTACAGTAGCAGTTTTTATATTTAGGTTTCCCTCTGTTCTCTCCTATATAGAAAGATGAATTTGGAACTCTAAATCCAACATGCTTTTTAGTAGCTCCTTGAAACTTGACAAAATAAAGGAGTTCTCAGTTTTGTCTCTATTGTGTGTTTCCTCTTCAAGTAGCCCTAGGCACAAACTGTGGAAAAGCACTTTCATTGAGAGGGGTTGCCAAGCTTCTGAGAAATAACGAGTTTCCGAAATACCAGCAAATATTTTTTCACCCAATCTTGATGATACTTGTTGATAATGATCAGTACACAAATCCCACTTGGTTCTCCAAATTTAGTTCTTCTAGGTTTAAGCGTTCGTGTACAGTAGCAGTTTTTATATTTAGATTTCCCTCTGTTCTCTCCTATATAGATAGATGAATTTTAACTCTAAATCCAACATGGTTTGTAGTAGCTCTTTGAAACTTGGCAAAATAAAGGAGTTCTCAGTTTTGTCTCTATGCTTTGTTTCCTCTTCAAGTATCCCTAGGCACAGACTGTGGAAAAGCACTTTCATTGAGAGGGGCTGCCAAGCTTGTAAGATATAAAGAGTTTCCGAAATACCAGCAAATATTTTTTCACACAATCTTGTTGATACTTGGTGGTAATGATCAGTACACAAATCCCACTTGGCTCACCAAATTTGGTCTTCTAGGTTGAAGCGTTCGTTCACAGTAGCAGTTTTTATATTTATTTTTCTCTCTGTTCTCTCCTATATAGATAGATGAATTTGGAACTCTAAATCCAACATGGTTTGTAGTAGCTCTTTGAAACTTGACAAAATAAAGGAGTTCTCAGATTTGTCTCTCTGGTTTGTTTCCTCTTCATGTAGCCCTAGGAACAGACTGTGGAAAAGCACTTTCATTGAGATGGGTTGCCAAGATTCTAAGAAATATCGAGTTTCCGAAATACCAGCAAATATTTTTTCACCCAAACTTGATGATACTTTGTGGTAATGATCAGCACACAAATCCCACTTGGCTCACCAAATTTTGTTCTTCTAGGTTGAAGCGTTCATCTACAGTAGCAGTTTTATATATTTAGGTTTCTCTCTGTTCTCTCCTATATAGATAGATGAATTTGGAACTCTAAATCCAACCTGGTTTGTAGTAGCTCTTTGAAACTTGATAAAATAAAGGAGTTCTCAGATTTGTCTTTATGGTTTGTTTCCTCTTCAAGTAGCCCTAGGCACAGACTGTGGAAAAACACTTTCATTGGGAGGGGTTGCCAAGCTTCTAAGAAATAACGAGTTTCCGAAATACCAGCAAATATTTTTTCACCCAATCTTGATGATACTTGGTGGTAATGATCAGTACACAAATCCCACTTGGCTCACCAAATTTAGTTCTTCTAGGTTGAAGCGTTCGTGTACAGTACCAGTTTTATATTTAGGTTTCCCTATGTTCTCTCCTATACAGATAGATGAATTTGGAACTCTAAATCCAACATGGTTTGTAGTAGCTCTTTGAAACTTGACAAAATAAAGGAGTTCTCAGTTTTGTCTCTCTGGTTTGTTTCCTCTTCATGTAGCCGTATGAACAGACTGTGGAAAAGCACTTTCATTGAGATGAGTTTCCAAGCTTCTAAGAAATATCGAGTTTCCGAAATACCAGCAAATATTTTTTTCACCCAAACTTGATGATACTTGGTGGTAATGATCAGCACACAAATCCCACTTGGCTAACCAATTTTTGTTCATCTAGGATGAAGCATTCGTGTACAGTAGCAGTTTTTATATTTAGGTTTCCCTCTGTTCTCTCCTATATAGATAGAGGAATTTGGAACTCTAAATCCAACATGGTTTGTAGTAGCTCTTTGAAACGTGGCAAAATAAAGGAGTTCTCTGTTTTGTCTCTATGGTTTGTTTCCTTTTAAAGTAGCCCTAGGCACAGACTGTGGAAAGCACTTTCATTGAGATGGGTTGTCAAGCTTCTAAGAAATAACGAGTTTCCGAATACCAGCAAATATTTTTCACACAAACTTGTTGATACTTGGTGGTAATGATCAGTACATAAATCCCACTTGGCTTACCAAATTTTGTTCTTCTAGATTGAAGCGTTCGTCTACAGTAGCAGTTTTTATATTTAGGTCTCCCTCTGTTCTCTCCTATATAGATAGATGAATTTGGAACTCTAAATCTAACATGGTTTGTAGTAGCTCCTTGAAACTTGACAAAATAAAGGAGTTCTCAGTTTTGTCTCTATGGTTTGTTTCCTCTTCCAGTAGCTCTAGGCCCAGACTGTGGAAAACACTTTCATTGAGAGGGGTTGCCAAGCTTCTAAGAAATTAACGAGTTTCCGAAATACCAGCAAATATTTTTTCACCCAAACTTGATGATACTTGGTGGTAATGATTAGTATACAAATCCCACTTGGCTTACCAAATTTTGTTCTTCTAGGTTGAAGCGTTCGTCTACAGTAGCAGTTTTTATATTTAGGTTTCCCTCTGTTCTCTCCTATATAGAAAGATGAATTTGGAACTCTAAATCCAACATGCTTTGTAGTAGCTCCTTCAAACTTTACAAAATAAAGGAGTTCTCAGTTTTGTCTCTATGGTTTGTTTCCTCTCCAAGTAGCCCTAGGCACAGACTGTGGAAAAGCACTTTCAATGAGAGGGGTTGCCAAGCTTCTAAGAAATAACGAGTTTCCGAAATACCAGCAAATATTTTTTCACCCAATCATTAGGATACTTGTTGATAATGATCAGTACACAAATCCCACTTGGCTCACCAAATTTAGTTCTTCTAGGTTGAAGCGTTCGTGTACAGTAGCAGTTTTTATATTTAGGTTTCCCTCTGTTCTCTCCTATATAGATAGATGAATTTGGAACTCTAAATCCAACATGCTTTGTAGTAGCTCCTTGAAACTTGACAAAATAAAGGAGTTCTCAGTTTTGTCTCTATGGTTTCTTTCCTCTTCAAGTAGCTCTAGGCACAGACTGTGGAAAAGCACTTTCATTGAGAGGGGTTGCCAAGCTTCTAAGAAATAACGAGTTTCCGAAATACCAACAAATATTTTTTTCACGCAATCTTGATGATACTTGTTGATAATGATCAGTACACAAATCCCACTTGGCTCACCAAATTTTGTTCTTCCAGGTTGAAGCGTTCGTCTACAGTCGCAGTTTTTATATTTAGGTTTCCCTCTGTTCTCTCCTATATAGATAGATGAATTTGGAACTCTAAATCCAACATGGTTTGTAGTAGCTCTTTGAAACTTGGCAAAATAAAGGAGTTCTCAGTTTTGACTCTATGGTTTGTTTCCTTTTAAAGTCGCCCTAGCACAGACTGTGGAAAGCACTTTCATTGAGATGGGTTGTCAAGCTTCTAAGAAATAACCAGTTTCTGAAATACGAGCAAATATTTTTCACACAATCTTGTTGATACTTGGTGGTAATGAGCAGTATACAAATCCCACTTGGCTCACCAAATTTTGTTCTTCTAGGTTGAAGCGTTCGTCTACAGTAGTAGTTTTTATATTTAGGTTTCTCTCTGTTCTCTCCTATATAGATAGATGAATTTGGAACTCTACATCCAACATGGTTTGTAGTAGCTCTTTGAAACTTGACAAAATAAAGGAGTTCTCAGATTTGTCTCTATGGTTTGTTTCCTCTTCAAGTAGCCCTAGGCACAGACTGTGGAAAACCGCTTTCATTGAGAGGGGCTGCCAAGCTTCTAAGATATAACGAGTTTCCGAAATACCAGCAAATATTTTTTCACCCAATCTTGATGATAATTGGTGGTAATGATCAGTACACAAATCCCACTTGGCTTACCAAATTTTGATCTTCTAGATTGAAGCGTTCGTCTACAGTAGCAGTTTTTATATTTAGGTCTCCCTCTGTTCTCTCCTATATAGATAGATGAATTTGGAACTCTAAATCCAACATGCTTTGTAGTAGCTCCTTGAAACTTGACAAAATAAAGGAGTTCTCAGTTTTGTCTCTATGGTTTGTTTCCTCTTCAAGTAGCCCTAGGCACAGACTGTGGAAAAGCACTTTCATTGAGAGGGTTTGCCAAGCTTCTAAGAAATAACGAGTTTCCGAAATACCAGCAAATATTTTTCACCCAATCTTGATGATACTTGTTGCTAATGTCAGTACACAAATCCCACTTTGCTCACCAAATTTAGTTCCTCTAGGTTGTAGCGTTCGTGTACAGTAGTAGTTTTTATATTTAGGTTTCCCTCTGTTTTCTCCTATACAGATAGATGAATTTGGAACTCTAAATCCAATATGGTTTGTAGTAGCTCTTTGAAACTTGACAAAATAAAGGAATTCCCAGTTTGGTCTCTCTGGTTTGTTTCCTCTTCATGTAGCCCTAGGAACAGACTGTGGAAAAGCACTTACATTGAGATGCGTTGCCAAGCTTCTAAGAAATATCGAGGTTCCCGAAATAACAGCAAATATTTTTTCACCCAAACTTGATGATACTTGGTGGTAATGATCAGCACACAATTCCCACTTGGCTAACCAATTTTTGTTCATCTAGGATGAAGCATTCGTGTACAGTAGCAGTTTTTATTTTCAGGTTTCACTCTGTTCTCTCCTATATAGATAGATGAATTTGGAACTCTAAATCCAACATGGTTTGTAGTAGCTCTTTGAAACTTGGCAAATAAACGAGTTCTCAAGTTTGTCTCTATGGTTTGTTTCCTCTCAAGTAGCCCTAGGCACAGACTGTGGAAAAACACTTTCATTGAGAGTGGTTTGCCAAGCTTCTAAGAAATAACGAGTTTCCTGAATACCAGCAAATATTTTTCACCCAATCTTAATGATACGTGATGGTAATGAAAAGTACACAAATCCCACTTGGCTCACCAAATTTTGTTTGCTATGTTGAAGCCTTCGTTTACAGTAGCAGTTTTATTTTCAGGTTTCACTCTGTTCTCTCAGATATAGATAGATGAATTTGGAACTCTAAATCCAACATGGTTTGTAGTAGCTCTTTGAAACTTGGCAAAATAACGGAGTTCTCAGTTTCGTCTCTATGGTTTGTTTCCTTTTAAAGTAGCCTAGGCACAGACTGTGGAAAGCACTTTCATTGAGATGGATTGTCAAGCTTCTAAGAAATAACGAGTTTCCGAAATACCAGCAAATATTTTTCACACAATCTTGTTGATACTTGGTGGTAATGATCAGTACACAAATCCCACTTGGCTCACCAAATTTTGTTCTTCTAGTTAGAAGCGTTCGTCTACAGTAGCAGTTTTTATATTTAGATTTCCCTGTGTTCTCTCCTACATAGATAGATGAATTTAGAACTCTAATCCAACATGCTTTGTAGTAGCTCCTTGAAACTTGACAAAATAAAGGAGTTCTCAGTTTTGTCTCTGTGGTTTGTTTCCTCTTCAAGTAGCCCTAGGCACAGACTGTGGAAAAGCAATTTCATTGAGAGGGGTTGCCAAGCTTCTAAGGAATAACGAGTTTCCGAAATACCAGCAAATATTTTTTTAACCAATCTTGATGATACTTGTTGCTAATGATCAGTACACAAATCCACTTGGCTCACCAAATTTTGTTCTTCTAGGTTGAAGCGTTCGTGTACAGTAGCAGTTTTTATATTTAGGTTTCCCTCTGTTCTCTCCTATATAGATAGATGAATTTGGAACTCTAAATCCAACATGGTTTGTAGTAGCCCTTTAGAAACTTGACAAAATAAAGGAGTTCTTAGTTTTGTCTCTATGGTTTGTTTCCTCTTCAAGTGCCCTAGGCACAGACTGTGGAAAAACACTTTTCATTGACAGGGGTTGCCAAGCTTCTAAGAAATAACGAGTTTCCGAAATACCAGCAAATATTTTTTCACCCAATCTTGATATTACGTGATGGTGATGAAAAGTACACAAATCCCACTTGGCTCACCAAATTTTGTTTTGCTACGTTGAAGCCTTCGTTTACAGTAGCAGTTTTTTATTTTCAGGTTTCACTCTGTTCTCTCCTATATAGATAGATGAATTTGGAACTCTAAATCCAACATGGTTTGTAGTAGCTCTTTGAAACTTGGCAAAATAAACGAGTTCTCAATTTTGTCTCTATGGTTTGTTTCCTTTTAAAGTAGCCCTAGGCACAGACTGTGGAAAGCACTTTCATTGAGATGGGTTGTCAAGCTTCTAAGAAATAACGAGTTTCCGAAATACCAGCAAATATTTTTCTCACAATCTTGTTGATACTTGGTGGTAATGATCAGTACACAAATCCCTCTTGGCTCACCAAATTTTGTTCTTCTAGGTTGAAGCGTTCGTCTACAGTAGCAGTTTTTATATTTAGGTTTCTCTCTGTTCTCTCCTATATAGATAGATGAATTTGGAACTCTAAATCCAACATGCTTTGTAGTAGCTCCTTGAAACTTGACAAAATAAAGGAGTTCTCAGTTTTGTCTCTATGGTTTGTTTCCTCTTCAAGTAGCCCTAGGCACAGACTGTGGAAAAGCACTTTCATTGAGAGGGGTTGCCAAGCTTCTAAGAAATAACGAGTTTCCGAAATACCAGCAAATATTTTTTCACCCAATCTTGATGATACTTGTTGCTAATGATCAGTACACAAATCCCACTTGGCTCTCCAAATTTAGTTCTTCCAGGTTGAAGCGTTCGTGTACAGTAGCAGTTTTTATATTTAGGTTTCCCTCTGTTCTCTCCTATATAGATAGATGAATTTGGAACTCTAAATCCAACATGGTTTGTAGTAGCTCTTTGAAACTTGACAAAATAAAGGAGTTCTCAGTTTTGTCTCTATGGTTTGTTTCCTCTTCAAGTAGCCCTAGGCACAGACTGTGGAAAAACACTTTCATTGAGAGGGGTTGCCAAGCTTCTAAGAAATAACGAGTTTCCTGAATACCAGCAAATATTTTTTCACCCAATCTTGATGATACGTGATGGTAATGAAAAGTACACAAATCCCACTTGGCTCACCAAATTTTGTTTGCTACGTTGAAGCCTTCGTTTACAGTAGCAGTTTTTATTTTCAGGTTTCACTCTGTTCTCTCCTATATAGATAGATGAATTTGGAACTCTAAATCCAACATGGTTGTAGTAGCTCTTTGAAACTTGGCAAAGTAAAGGAGTTCTCAGTTTCGTCTCTATGGTTTGTTTCCTTTTAAAGTAGCCCTAGGCACAGACTGTGGAAAGCACTTTCATTGAGATGGGTTGTCAAGCTTCTAAGAAATAACGACTTTCCGAAATACCAGCAAATATTTTTCACACAATCTTGTTGATACTTGGTGGTAATGATCAGTACACAAATCCCACTTGGCTCACCCAATTTTGTTCTTCTAGGTGAAGCGTTCGTCTACAGTAGCAGTTTTTATATTTAGGTTTCTCTCAGTTCTCTCCTATATAGATAGATGAATTTGGAACTCTAAATCCAACATGGTTTGTAGTAGCTCTTTGAAACTTGACAAAATAAAGGAGTTCTCAGATTTGTCTCTATGGTTTGTTTCCTCTTCAAGTAGCCCTAGGCACAGACTGTGGAAAAACACTTTCATTGAGAGGGGTTGCCAAGCTTCTAAGAAATAACGAGTTTCCGAAAATACCAGCAAATATTTTTTCACCCAATTTTGATGATACTTGGTGGTAATAATCAGTACACGAATCCCACTTGGCTCACCAAATTTAGTTCTTCTAGGTTGAAGCGTTCGTGTACAGTAGCAGTTTTTATATTTAGGTTTCCCTATGTTCTCTCCTATACAGATAGATGAATTTGGAACTCTAAATCCAACATGGTTTCTAGTAGCTCTTTGAAACTTGACAAAATAAAGGAGTTCTCAGTTTTGTCTCTCTGGTTTGTTTCCTCTTCATGTAGCCCTATGAACGGACTGTGGAAAAGCACTTTCATTGAGATGAGTTGCCAAGCTTCTAAGAAATATCGAGTTTCCGAAATACCAGCAAATATTTTTTCACCAAACTTGATGATACTTGGTGGTATGATCAGCACACAAATCCCACTTGGCTAACCAATTTTGTTCATCTAGGATGAAGCATTCGTGTACAGTAGCAGTTTTTATATTTAGGTTTACCTCTGTTCTCTCCTATATAGATAGTTGAATTTGGAAATCTAAATCCAACATGGTTTGTAGTAGCTCTTTGAAACTTGACAAAATAAAGGAGTTCTAAGTTTTGTCTCTATGGTTTGTTTCCTCTTAAAGTAGTCCTAGGCACAGACTGTGGAAGCACTTGTCATTGAGATTGGTTGCCAAGCTTCTAAGAAATAACGAGTTTCCGAAATACCAGCAAATATTTCTTCACCCAATCTTGATGATACTTGGTGGTAGTGATCAGTACACAAATCCCACTTGCCTCACCAAATTTTGTTCTTCTAGGTTGAAGCATTCGTGTACAGTAGCAGTTTTTATATTTAGGTTTCCCTCTGTTCTCTCCTATATAGATAGATGAATTTGGAACTCTAAATCCAACGTGGTTTGCAGTAGCTCTTTGAAACTTGACAAAATAATGGGGTTCTCAGATTTGTCTCTATGGTTTGTTTCCTCTTCAAGTAGCCCTAGGCACAGACTGTGGAAAAGCACTTTCATTGAGAGGGTTTACCAAGCTTCTAAGAAATAACGAGTTTCCGAAATACCAGCAAATATTTTTTCACCCAATCTTGATGATACTTGGTGGTAATGATTAGTATACAAATCCCACTTGGCTTACCAAATTTGTTCTTTTAGGTTGAAGTGTTCGTCTACAGTAGCAGTTTTTATATTTAGGTTTCCCTCTGTTCTCTCCTATATAGATAGATGAATTTGGAACTCTAAATCCAACATGGTTTGTAGTAGCTCTTTGAAACTTGACAAAATAAAGAAGTTCTCAGTTTTGTCTCTATGGTTTGTTTCCTCTTCAAGTAGCCCTAGCACAGACTGTGGAAAAACACATTCATTGAGAGGGTTGGCCAAGCTTCTAAGAAATAACGAGTTTCCGAAATACCAGCAAATATTTTTTCACCCAATCTTGATGATACGTGATGGTAATGAAAAGAACACAAATCCCACTTGGTTTACCAAATTTAGTTCTTCTAGGTTGAAGCGTTCGTGTACAGTAGCAGTTTTTATATTTAGGTTTCCCTCTGTTCTCTCCTATATAGATAGATGAATTTGGAACTCTAAATCCAACATGGTTTGTACTAGCTCTTTGAAACTTGACAAAATAAAGGAGTTCTCAGTTTTGTCTCAGGGGTTTGTTTCCATTTCATGTAGCCCTAGGAACAGACTGTGGAAAAGCACTTTCATTGAGATGGGTTGCCAAGCTTCTAAGGAAATATCGAGTTTCCGAAATACCAGCAAATATTTTTCACCCAAAATTGATGATACTTGGTGGTAATGATCAGCACACAAATCCCACTTGGCTAACCAATTTTTGTTCATCTAGGATGAAGCATTCGTGTACAATAGCAGTTTTTATATTTAGGTTTCCCTCTGTTCTCTCCTATATAGATAGATGAATTTGGAACTCTAAATCCAACATGGTTTGTAGTAGCTCTTTGAAACTTGACAAAATAAAGGAGTTCTCAGTTTTGTCTCTATGGTTTGTTTCCTCTTAAATTAGCCCTAGGCACAGACTGTGGAAAGCACTTTCATGAGATTGGTTGCCAAGCTTCAAAGAAATAACGAGTTTCCGAAATACCAGCAAATATTTCTTCACCCAATCTTGATGATACTTGTTGCTAATGATCAGTACACAAATCCCACTTGGCTCACCAAATTTAGTTCTTTAGGGTGAATCGTTCGTGTACAGTAGCAGTTTTTATATTTAGGTTTCCCTCTGTTCTCTCCTATATAGATAGATGAATTTGGAACTCTAAATCCAACATGGTTTGTAGTAGCTCTTTGAAACTTGACAAAATAAAGGAGTTCTCAGATTTGTCTCTATGGTTTGTTTCCTCTTCAAGTAGCCCTAGACACAGACTGTGGAAAAACACTTTCATTGAGAGGGGTTGCCAAGCTTCTAAGAATAACGAGTTTCCGAAATACCAGCAAATATTTTTTCAACCCAATCTTGATGATACGTGATGGTAATGAAAAGTACACAAATCCCACTTGGCTCACCAAATTTTGTTCTGCTACGTTGAAGCCTTCGTTTACAGTAGCAGTTTTATTTTCAGGTTCAATCTGTTCTCTCCCTATATAGATAGATGAATTTGGAACTCTAAATCCAACATGGTTTGTAGTAGCTCTTTGAAACTTGGCAAAATAAAGAGTTCTCAGTTTTGTCTCTATTGTTTGTTTCCTTTTAAAGTAGCCCTAGGCACAGACTGTGAAAAGCACTTTCATTGAGATGGGTTGTCAAGCTTCTAAGAAATAACGATTTTCCGAAGTACCAGCAAATATTTTTCACACAATCTTGTTGATACTTGGTGTTAATGATCAGTACACAAATTCCCCTTGGCTCACCAAATTTTGTTCTTCTAGGTTGAAGTGTTTGTCTACAGTAGCAGTTTTTTATATTTAGGTTTCTCTCTGTTCTCTCCTATATAGATAGATGAATTTGGAACTCTAAATCCAACATGCTTTGTAGTAGCTCTTTGAAACTTGACAAAACAAAGGAGTTCTCAGATTTGTCTCTATGGTTTGTTTCCTCTTCAAGTAGCCCTAGGCACAGACTGTGGAAAAACACTTTCATTGAGAGGGGTTGCCAAGCTTCTAAGAAATAACGAGTTTCCGAAATACCAGCAAATATTTTTTCACCCAATCTTGATGATACTTGGTGTAAATGATCAGTACACAAATCCCACTTGGCTCACCAAATTTAGTTCTTCTAGGTTGAAGCGTTCGTCTACAGTAGCAGTTTTTATATTTAGGTTTCTCTCTGTTCTCTCCTATATAGATAGATGAATTTGGAACTCTAAATCCAACATGGTTTGTAGTATCTCTTTGAAACTTGACAAAATAAAGGAGTTCTCAGATTTGTCTCTATGGTTTCTTTCCTCTTCAAGTAGCCCTAGGAACAGACTGTGGAAAAGCACTTTAATTGAGATGGGTTGCCAAGCTTCTAAGAAATATCGAGTTTCCGGAGTTCCAGCAAATATATTTTCACCCAAACTTGATGATACTTGGTGGTAATGATCAGCACACTAATCCCACTTGGCTAACCAATTTTTGTTCATCTAGGATGAAGCATTCGTGTACAGTAGCAGTTTTTATATTTAGGTTTCCCTCTGTTCTCTCCTGTATAGATAGATGAATTTGGAACTCTAAATCCAACATGGTTTGTAGTAGCTCTTTGAATCTTGACAAAATAAAGGAGTTCTAAGTTTTGTCTCTATGGTTTGTTTCCTCTTAAAGTAGCCCTTGGCACAGACTGTGGAAAGCACTTTCATTGAGATTGGTTGCCAAGCTTCTAAGAAATAACGAGTTTCCGAAATACCAGCAAATATTTTTTCACCCAATCTTGATGATACTTGGTGGTAGTGATCAGTACACAAATCCCACTTGCCTCACCAAATTTTGTTCTTCTAGGTTGAAGCGTTCGTCTACAGTAGCAGTTTTTATATTTAGGTTTCTCTCTGTTCTCTCCTATATAGATAGATGAATTTGGAACTCTAAATCCAACATGGTTTGTTTATAGCTCTTTGAAACTTGAGAAAATAAAGGAGTTCTCAGATTTGTCTCTATTGTTTGTTTCCTCTTCCAGTAGCCCTAGGCACAGACTGTGGAAAAGCACTTTCATTGAGAGGGGTTCCCAAGCTTCTAAGAAATAACGAGTTTCCGAAATACCAGCAAATATTTTTTCACACAATCTTGTTGATACTTGGTGGTCATGATCAGTACACAAAACCCACTTGGCTCACCAAATTTAGTTCTTCTAGGTTGAAGCGTTCATGTACAGTAGCAGTTTTTATATTTAGGTTTCCCTCTGTTCTCTCCTATATAGATAGATGAATTTGGAACTCTAAATCCATCATGGTTTGGAGTAGCTTGTTGAAACTTGACAAAATAAAGGAGTTCTCAATTTTGTCTCTATGGTTTGTTTCCTCTTCAAGTAGCCCTGGGCACAGACTGTGGAAAAGCACTTTCATTGAGAAGGGTTGCCAAGCTTCTAAGAAATAACGAGTTTCCGAAATACCAGCAAATATTTTTTGACCCAATCTTGATGATACTTGGTGCTTATGATCAGTACACAAATCCCACTTGGCTTACTAAATTTTGTTCTTCTAGGTTGAAGCGTTCGTCTACAGTAGCAGTTTTATATTTAGGTTTCCCTCTGTTCTCTCCTATATAGATAGATGAATTTGGAACTCTAAATCCAACATGGTTTGTAGTAGGTCTTTGAAACTTGACAAAATAAAGGACGTCTCAGATTTGTCTCTATGGTTTGTTTCCTTTTAAGGTAGCCCTAGGCACAGACTGTGGAAAGCACTTTCATTGAGATGGGTTCCCAATCTTCTAAGAAATAAAGAGTTTCCGAAATACCAGCAAATATTTTTCACACAATCTTGTTGATACTTGGTGGTAATGATCAGTACACAAATCTCACTTGGCTCACCAAATTTTGTTCTTCTAGGTTGAAGCGTTCGTCTACAGTAGCAGTTTTTATATTTAGGTTTCCCTCTGTTCTCTCCTATACAGATAGATGAATTTTCAACTCTAAATCCATCATGGTTTGTAGTAGCTTGTTGAAACTTGACAAAATAAAGGAGTTCTCAGTTTTGTCTCTATGGATTGTTTCCTCTTCAAGTAGCCCTAGGCACAGACTGTGGAAAGCACTTTCGTTGAGAAGGGTTGCCAAGCTTCTAAGAAATAACTAGTTTCCGAAATACCAGCAAATATTTTTTCACCCAATCTTGATGATACTTGGTGGTAATGATCAGTACACAAATCACACTTGGCTTACCAAATTTTGTTCTTCTAGGTTAAAGCGTTCGTCTACAGTAGCAGTTTTTATATTTAAGTTTCCCTCGGTTCTCTCCTATATAGAAAGATGAATTTGGAACTCTAAATCCAACATGGTTTGTAGTAGCTCTTTGAAACTTGACAAAATAAAGGAGTTCTCAGTTTTGTCGCTATGGTTTGTTTCCTCTTCAAGTAGCTCTAGGCACAGACTGTGGAAAAGCACTTTCATTGAGATGGGTTCCCAAGCTTCTAAGAAATAACGAGTTTCTGAAATACCAGCAAATATTTTTTCACCCAATCTTTATGATACTTGGTGTTCATGATCAGTACACAAATCCCACTTGGCTCACCAAATTTTGTTCTTTTGGTTGAAGCGTTCGTCTACAGTAGCAGTTTTTATATTTAGGTTTCCCTCTGTTCTCTCCTATATAGATAGACGAATTTGGAACTCTAAATCCAACATGATTTGTAGTAGCTCTTTGAAACTTGGCAAAATAAAGGAGTTCTCAGTTTTGTCTCTATGGTTTGTTTCCTCTTAAAGTAGCTCTAGGCACAGACTGTGGAAAGCACTTTCATTGAGAGGGGTTGCCAAGCTTCTAAGAAATTACGAGTTTCCGAAATACCAGCAAATATTTTTTCACCCAATCTTCATGATACTTGTTGCTAATGATCAGTACACAAATCCCACTTGGCTCACCAAATTTAGTTCTTGTAGGTTGAAGCGTTCGTGTACAGTAGCAGTTTTCATATTTAGTTTTCCCTCTGTTCTCTCCTATACAGATAGATGAATTTAGAACTCTAAATCCAACATGGTTTTTAGTAGCTCTTTGAAACTTGACAAAATAAAGGAGTTCTCAGTTTTGTCTCTCTGGTTTGTTTCCTCTTCATGTAGCCCTAGGAACAGACTGTGGAAAAGCACTTTCATTGAGATGGGTTGCCAAGCTTCTAAGAAATATCGAGTTTCCGAAATACCAGCAAATATTTTTTCACCCAAACTTGATGATACTTGGTGGTAATGATCAGCACACAAATCCCCCTTGGCTAATCAATTTTTGTTCATCTAGGATGAAGCATTCGTTTACAGTAGCAGTTTTTATATTTAGGTTTCCCTCTGTTCTCTCCTATATAGATAGATGAATTTGGAACTCTAAATCCAACATGGTTTGTAGTAGCTCTTTGAAACTTGACAAAATAAAGGAGTTCTCAGATTTGTCTCTATGGTTTGTTTCCTCTTCAAGTAGCCCTAGGCACAGACTGTGGAAAGCACTTTCATTGAGATGGGTTGCCAAGCTTCTAAAAAATAACGAGTTTCGGAAATACCAGCAAATATTTTTTCAACCAAACTTGATGATACTTGGTGGTAATGATTACTATTCAAATCCCACTTGGCTTACCAAATTTTGTTCTTCTAGGTTGAAGCGTTCGTCTACAGTAGCAGTTTTTATATTTAGGTTTCCCTCTGTTCTCTCCTATATAGAAAGATGAATTTGGAACTCTAAATCCAACATGGTTTGTAGTAGCTCTTTGAAACTTGAAAAAATAAAGGAGTTCTCAGTTTTGTCGCTATGGTTTGTTTCCTCTTCAAGTAGCCCTATGCACAGACTGTGGAAAAGCACTTTCATTGAGAGGGGTTCCCAAGCTTCTAAGACATAACGAGTTTACGAAATACCAGCAAATATTTTTTCACCCAATCTTTATGATGCTTGGTTTTCATGATCAGTACACAAATCCCACTTGGCTCACCAAATTTTGTTCTTCTAGGTTGAAGCGTTCGTCTACAGTAGCAGTTTTTATATTTAGGTTTCACTCTGTTCTCTCATATATAGATAGATGAATTTGGAACTCTAAATTCAACATGGTTTGTAGTAGCTCATTGAAACTTGACAAAATAAAGGAGTTCTCAGTTTTGTCTCTATGGATTGTTTCCTCTTCAAGTAGCCCTAGGCACAGACTGTGGAAAGCACTTTCATTGAGATGGGTTGCCAAGCTTCTAAGAAATAACGAGTTTCCGAAATACCAGCAAATATTTTTTCACACAATCTTGTTGATACTTGGTGGTCATGATCAATACACAAAACCCACTTGGCTCAACAAATTTAGTTCTTCTAGGTTGAAGCGTTCATGTACAGTAGCAGTTTTTATATTTAGGTTTCCCTCTGTTCTCTCCTATATAGATAGATGAATTTGGAACTCTAAATCCATCATGGTTTGTAGTAGCTTGTTGAAACTTGACAAAATAAAGGAGTTCTCCGTTTTGTCTCTATGGATTGTTTCCTCTTCAAGTAGCCCTAGGCACAGACTGTGGAAAGCACTTTCGTTGAGAAGGGTTGCCAAGCTTCTAAGAAATAACGAGTTTCCGAAATACCAGCGAATATTTTTTCACCCAATCTTGATGATACTTGTTGCTAATGATCAGTACACAAATCCCACTTGGCTCACCAAATTTTGTTCTTCTAGGTTGAAGCGTTCGTCTACAGTAGCAGTTTTTATATTTAGGTTTCCCTCTGTTCTCTCCTATATAGAAAGATGAATTTGGAACTCTAAATCCAACATGGTTTGTAGTAGCTCTTTGAAACTTGACAAAATAAAGGAGTTCTCAGATTTGTCTCTATGGTTTGTTTCCTCTTAAAGTAGCCCTAGGCACAGACTCTGGAAAGCACTTTCATTGAGATGGGTTGCCAAGCTTCTAAGAATTAACGAGTTTCCGAAATACCAGCAAATATTTTTTCACACAATCTTGTTGATACTTGGTGGTAATGATCAGTACACAAATCCCACTTGGCTCACCAAATTTTGGTCTTCTAGGTTGAAGCGTTCGTCTACAGTAGCAGTTTTTATATTTACATTACTCTCTGTTCTATATAGATAGATGAATTTGGAACTCTAAATCCAACATGGTTTGTAGTAGCTCTTTGAAACTTGAAAAAATAAAGGAGTTCTCAGTTTTGTCACTATGGTTTGTTTCCTCTTCAAGTAGCCCTAGGCACAGACTGTCGAAAATCACTTTCATTGAGAGGGGTTCCCAATCTTCTAAGAAATAACGAGTTTCCGAAATACCAGCAAATATTTTTTCAACCAATCTTGTTGATACTTGGTGGTAATGATCAGTACACAAATCCCACTTGGCTTACCAAATTTTGTTCTTCTAGGTTGAAGTGTTCGTGTACAGTACCAGTTTTTATATTTAGGTTTCCCTCTGTTCTCTCCTATAGAGATAGATGAATTTGGAACTCTAAATCCAACATGGTTTGTAGTAGCTCTTGAAACTTGGCAAAATAAAGGAGTTCTCAGTTTTGTCTCTATGGTTTGTTTCCTTTTAAGGTAGCCCTAGGCACAGACTGTGGAAAGCACTTTCATTGAGATGGGTTGTCAAGCTTCTAAGAAATAAAGATTTTCCGAAATACCAGCAAATATTTTTCACACAATCTTGTTGATACTTGGTGGTAATGATCAGTACACAAATCTCACTTGGCTCACCAAATTTTGTTCTTCTAGGTTGAAGCGTTCGTCTACAGTAGCAGTTTTTATATTTAGGTTTCCCTCTGTTCTCTCCTATACAGATAGATGAATTTTCAACTCTAAATCCATCATGGTTTGTAGTAGCTTGTTGAAACTTGACAAAATAAAGGAGTTCTCAGTTTTGTCTCTATGGATTGTTTCCTCTTCAAGTAGCCCTAGGCACAGACTGTGGAAAGCACTTTCGTTGAGAAGGGTTGCCAAGCTTCTAAGAAATAACGAGTTTCCGAAATACCAGCAAATATTTTTTCACCCAATCTTGATGATACTTGGTGGTAATGATCAGTACACAAATCACACTTGGCTTACCAAATTTTGTTCTTCTAGGTTAAAGCGTTCGTCTACAGTAGCAGTTTTTATATTTAAGTTTCCCTCGGTTCTCTCCTATATAGATAGATGAATTTGGAACTCTAAATCCAACATGGTTTGTAGTAGCTCTTTGAAACTTGACAAAATAAAGGAGTTCTCAGTTTTGTCGCTATGGTTTGTTTCCTCTTCAAGTAGCCCTAGGCACAGACTGTGGAAAAGCACTTTCATTGAGATGGGTTCCCAAGCTTCTAAGAAATAACGAATTTCCGAAATACCAGCAAATATTTTTTCACCCAATCTTTATGATACTTGGTGTTCATGATCAGTACACAAATCCCACTTGGCTCACCAAATTTTGTTCTTTTGGTTGAAGCGTTCGTCTACAGTAGCAGTTTTTATATTTAGGTTTCCCTCTGTTCTCTCCCATATAGATAGATGAATTTGGAACTCTAAATCCAACATGGTTTGTAGTAGCTCTTTGAAACTTGACAAAATAAAGGAGTTCTCAGATTTGTCTCTATGGT
This sequence comes from Callospermophilus lateralis, assembly GCF_048772815.1. Lineage (NCBI taxonomy): Eukaryota > Metazoa > Chordata > Mammalia > Rodentia > Sciuridae > Callospermophilus > Callospermophilus lateralis. The sequence goes on along the minus strand of NW_027514739.1, from coordinate 51,402 downwards.
TTGTTTCCTCTTCAAGTAGCCCTAGGCACAGACTGTGGAAAGCATTTTCTTTGAGAGGGGTTGCCAAGCTTCTACGAAATAACGAGTTTCCGAAATACCAGCAAATATTTTTTCACCCAATCTTGATGATATTGGTGGTAATGATCAGTACACAAATCCCACTTGGCTCAACAAATTTTGTTCTTCTGGGTTGAAGCGTTCGTCTACAGTAGCAGTTTTTATATTTAGGTTTCCCTCTGTTCTCTCCCATATAGATAGATGAATTTGGAACTCTAAATCCAACATGGTTTGTAGTAGCTCTTTGAAACTTGACAAAATAAAAAAGTTCTCAGTTTTGTCTCTATGGTTTGTTTCCTCTTCAAGTAGCCCTAGGCACAGACTGTGGAAAAGCACTTTCATTGAGAGGTTGCCAAGCTTCTAAGAAATTACGAGTTTCCGAAATACCAGCAAATATTTTTTCACCCAATCTTGATGATACTTAGTGCTAATGATCAGTACACAAATCAAACTTGGCTCACCAAATATTGTTCTTCTAGGTTGAAGCGTTCGTCTACAGTAGCAGTTTTTATACTTAGGTTTCCCTCTGTTCTCTCCTATATAGAAAGATGAATTTGGAACTCTAAATCCAACATGGTTTGTAGTAGGTCTCTGAAACTTGACAAAATAAAGGAGTTCTCAGTTTTGTCGCTATGGTTTGTTTCCTCTTCAAGTAGCCCTAGGCACAGACTGTGGAAAAGCACTTTCATTGAGAGGGGTTCCCAAGCTTCTAAGAAATAACGAGTTTCCGAAATACCAGCAAATATTTTTTCACCCAATCTTTATGATGCTTGGTGTTCATGATCAGTACACAAATCCCACTTGGCTCACCAAATTTAGTTCTTCTAGGTTGAAGCGTTCGTGTACAGTTACAGTTTTCATATTTAGTTTTCCCTCTGTTCTCTCCTATACAGATAGATGAATTTAGAACTCTAAATCCAACATGGTTTGTAGTAGCTCATTGAAACTTGACAAAATAAAGGAGTTCTCAGTTTTGTCTCTATGGATTGTTTCCTCTTCAATTAGCCCTAGGCACAGACTGTGGAAAGCACTTTCATTGAGATGGGTTGCCAAGCTTCTAAGAAATAACGAGTTTCCGAAATACCAGCAAATATTTTTTCACACAATCTTGTTGATACTTGGTGGTCATGATCAGTACACAAAACCCACTTGGCTCAACAAATTTAGTTCTTCTAGGTTGAAGCGTTCATGTACAGTAGCAGTTTTTATATTTAGGTTTCCCTCTGTTCTCTCCTATATAGATAGATGAATTTGGAACTCTAAATCCATCATGGTTTGTAGTAGCTTGTTGAAACTTGACAAAATAAAGGAGTTCTCCGTTTTGTATCTATGGTTTGTTTCCTCTTAAAGTAGCCCTAGGCACAGACTGTGGAAAGCACTTTCATTGAGATGGGTTGCCAAGCTTCTAAGAAATAACGAGTTTCCGAAATACCAGCAAATATTTTTTCACACAATCTTGTTGATACTTGGTGGTAATGATCAGTACACAAATCCCACTTGGCTCACCAAATTTTGGTCTTCTAGGTTGAAGCGTTCGTCTACAGTAGCAGTTTTTATATTTACATTTCTCTCTGTTCTATATAGATAGATGAATTTGGAACTCTAAATCCAACATGGTTTGTAGTAGCTCTTTGAAACTTGAAAAAATAAAGGAGTTCTCAGTTTTGTCACTATGGTTTGTTTCCTCTTCAAGTAGCCCTAGGCACAGACTGTCGAAAATCACTTTCATTGAGAGGGGTTCCCAATCTTCTAAGAAATAACGAGTTTCCGAAATACCAGCAAATATTTTTTCACCCAATCTTTATGATACTTGGTGTTCATGATCAGTACACAAATCCCACTTGGCTCACCAAATTTTGTTCTTTTGGTTGAAGCGTTCGTCTACAGTAGCAGTTTTTATATTTAGGTTTCCCTCTGTTCTCTCCTATATAGATAGACGAATTTGGAACTCTAAATACAACATGATTTGTAGTAGCTCTTTGAAACTTGGAAAAATAAAGGACTTCTCAGTTTTGTCTCTATGGTTTGTTTCCTCTTAAAGTAGCTCTAGGCACAGACTGTGGAAAGCACTTTCATTGAGAGGAGTTGCCAAGCTTCTAAGAAATTACGAGTTTCCGAAATACCAGCAAATATTTTTTCACCCAATCTTCATGATACTTGTTGCTAATGATCAGTACACAAATCCCACTTGGCTCACCAAATTTAGTTCTTCTAGGTTGAAGCGTTCGTGTACAGTTACAGTTTTCATATTTAGTTTTCCCTCTGTTCTCTCCTATACAGATAGATGAATTTAGAACTCTAAATCCAACATGGATTTTAGTAGCTCTTTGAAACTTGACAAAATAAAGGAGTTCTCAGTTTTGTCTCTCTGGTTTGTTTCCTCTTCATGTAGCCCTAGGAACAGACAGTGGAAAAGCACTTTCATTGAGATGGGTTGCCAAGCTTCTAAGAAATATCGAGGTTCCGAAATACTAGCAAATATTTTTTCACCCAAACTTGATGATACTTGGTGGTAATGATCAGCACACAAATCCCACTTGGCTAATCAATTTTTGTTCATCTAGGATGAAGCATTCGTTTACAGTAGCAGTTTTTATATTTAGGTTTCCCTCTGTTCTCTCCTATATAGATAGATGAATTTGGAACTCTAAATCCAACATGGTTTTTAGTAGCTCTTTGAAACTTGACAAAATAAAGGAGTTCTCAGTTTTGTCTCTATGGTTTGTTTCCGCTTAAAGTAGCCCTAGGCACAGACTGTGGAAAGCACTTTCATTGAGATTGGTTGCCAAGCTTCTAAGAAATAACGAGTTTCCGAAATACCAGCAAATATTTCTTCACCCAATCTTGATGATACTTAGTGCTAATGATCAGTACACAAATCCAACTTGGCTCACCAAATATTGTTCTTCTAGGTTGAAGCGTTCGTCTACAGTAGCAGTTTTTATATTTAGGTTTCCCTCTGTTCTCTCCTATATAGAAAGATGAATTTGGAACTCTAAATCCAACATGGTTTGTAGTAGGTCTCTGAAACCTGACAAAATAAAGGAGTTCTCAGTTTTGTCGCTATGGGTTTTGTTTCCTCTTCAAGTAGCCCTAGGCACAGACTGTGGAAAAGCACTTTCATTGAGAGGGGTTCCCAAGCTTCTAAGAAATAACGAGTTTCCGAAATACCAGCAAATATTTTTTCACCCAATCTTTATGATGCTTGGTGTTCATGATCAGTACACAAATCCCACTTGGCTCACCAAATTTAGTTCTTCTAGGTTGAAGCGTTCGTGTACAGTTACAGTTTTCATATTTAGTTTTCCCTCTGTTCTCTCCTATACAGATAGATGAATTTAGAACTCTAAATCCAACATGGTTTGTAGTAGCTCATTGAAACTTGACAAAATAAAGGAGTTCTCAGTTTTGTCTCTATGGATTGTTTCCTCTTCAATTAGCCCTAGGCACAGACTGTGGAAAGCACTTTCATTGAGATGGGTTGCCAAGCTTCTAAGAAATAACGAGTTTCCGAAATACCAGCAAATATTTTTTCACACAATCTTGTTGATACTTGGTGGTCATGATCAGTACACAAAACCCACTTGGCTCAACAAATTTAGTTCTTCTAGGTTGAAGCGTTCATGTACAGTAGCAGTTTTTATATTTAGGTTTCCCTCTGTTCTCTCCTATATAGATAGATGAATTTGGAACTCTAAATCCATCATGGTTTGTAGTAGCTTGTTGAAACTTGACAAAATAAAGGAGTTCTCCGTTTTGTCTCTATGGTTTGTTTCCTCTTAAAGTAGCCCTAGGCACAGACTGTGGAAAGCACTTTCATTGAGATGGGTTGCCAAGCTTCTAAGAAATAACGAGTTTCCGAAATACCAGCAAATATTTTTTCACACAATCTTGTTGATACTTGGTGGTAATGATCAGTACACAAATCCCACTTGGCTCACCAAATTTTGGTCTTCTAGGTTGAAGCGTTCGTCTACAGTAGCAGTTTTTATATTTACATTTCTCTCTGTTCTATATAGATAGATGAATTTGGAACTCTAAATCCAACATGGTTTGTAGTAGCTCTTTGAAACTTGAAAAAATAAAGGAGTTCTCAGTTTTGTCACTATGGTTTGTTTCCTCTTCAAGTAGCCCTAGGCACAGACTGTCGAAAATCACTTTCATTGAGAGGGGTTCCCAATCTTCTAAGAAATAACGAGTTTCCGAAATACCAGCAAATATTTTTTCACCCAATCTTTATGATACTTGGTGTTCATGATCAGTACACAAATCCCACTTGGCTCACCAAATTTTGTTCTTTTGGTTGAAGCGTTCGTCTACAGTAGCAGTTTTTATATTTAGGTTTCCCTCTGTTCTCTCCTATATAGATAGACGAATTTGGAACTCTAAATCCAACATGATTTGTAGTAGCTCTTTGAAACTTGGAAAAATAAAGGAGTTCTCAGTTTTGTCTCTATGGTTTGTTTCCTCTTAAAGTAGCTCTAGGCACAGACTGTGGAAAGCACTTTCATTGAGAGGAGTTGCCAAGCTTCTAAGAAATTACGAGTTTCCGAAATACCAGCAAATATTTTTTCACCCAATCTTCATGATACTTGTTGCTAATGATCAGTACACAAATCCCACTTGGCTCACCAAATTTAGTTCTTCTAGGTTGAAGCGTTCGTGTACAGTTACAGTTTTCATATTTAGTTTTCCCTCTGTTCTCTCCTATACAGATAGATGAATTTAGAACTCTAAATCCAACATGGATTTTAGTAGCTCTTTGAAACTTGACAAAATAAAGGAGTTCTCAGTTTTGTCTCTCTGGTTTGTTTCCTCTTCATGTAGCCCTAGGAACAGACAGTGGAAAAGCACTTTCATTGAGATGGGTTGCCAAGCTTCTAAGAAATATCGAGGTTCCGAAATACTAGCAAATATTTTTTCACCCAAACTTGATGATACTTGGTGGTAATGATCAGCACACAAATCCCACTTGGCTAATCAATTTTTGTTCATCTAGGATGAAGCATTCGTTTACAGTAGCAGTTTTTATATTTAGGTTTCCCTCTGTTCTCTCCTATACAGATAGATGAATTTTCAACTCTAAATCCATCATGGTTTGTAGTAGCTTGTTGAAACTTGACAAAATAAAGGAGTTCTCAGTTTTGTCTCTATGGTTTGTTTCCGCTTAAAGTAGCCCTAGGCACAGACTGTGGAAAGCACTTTCATTGAGATTGGTTGCCAAGCTTCTAAGAAATAACGAGTTTCCGAAATACCAGCAAATATTTCTTCACCCAATCTTGATGATACTTAGTGCTAATGATCAGTACACAAATCCAACTTGGCTCACCAAATATTGTTCTTCTAGGTTGAAGCGTTCGTCTACAGTAGCAGTTTTTACATTTAGGTTTCCCTCTGTTCTCTCCTATATAGAAAGATGAATTTGGAACTCTAAATCCAACATGGTTTGTAGTAGGTCTTTGAAACTTGACAAAATAAAGGAGTTCTCAGTTTTGTCGCTATGGTTTGTTTCCTCTTCAAGTAGCCCTAGGCACAGACTGTGGAAAAGCACTTTCATTGAGAGGGGTTCCCAAGCTTCTAAGAAATAACGAGTTTCCGAAATACCAGCAAATATTTTTTCACCCAATCTTTATGATGCTTGGTGTTCATGATCAGTACACAAATCCCACTTGGCTCACCAAATTTTGTTCTTCTAGGTTGAAGCGTTCGTCTACAGTAGCAGTTTTATATTTATTTTTCACTCTGTTCTCTCATATATAGATAGATGAATTTGGAACTCTAAATCCAACATGGTTTGTAGTAGCTCATTGAAACTTGACAAAATAAAGGAGTTCTCAGTTTTGTCTCTATGGATTGTTTCCTCTTCAAGTAGCCCTAGGCACAGACTGTGGAAAGCACTTTCATTGAGATGGGTTGCCAAGCTTCTAAGAAATAACGAGTTTCCGAAATACCAGCAAATATTTTTTCACACAATCTTGTTGATACTTGGTGGTCATGATCAGTACACAAAACCCACTTGGCTCAACAAATTTAGTTCTTCTAGGTTGAAGCGTTCGTCTACAGTAGCAGTTTTTATATTTAGGGTTCCCTCTGTTCTCTCCTATATAGATAGATGAATTTGGAACTCTAAATCCATCATGGTTTGTAGTAGCTTGTTGAAACTTGACAAAATAAAGGAGTTCTCCGTTTTGTCTCTATGGATTGTTTCCTCTTCAAGTAGCCCTAGGCACAGACTGTGGAAAGCACTTTCGTTGAGAAGGGTTGCCAAGCTTCTAAGAAATAACGAGTTTCCGAAATACCAGCGAATATTTTTTCACCCAATCTTGATGATACTTGTTGCTAATGATCAGTACACAAATCCACTTGGCTCACCAAATTTTGTTCTTCTAGGTTGAAGCGTTCGTCTACAGTAGCCGTTTTTATATTTAGGTTTCCCTCTGTTCTCTCCTATATAGAAAGATGAATTTGGAACTCTAAATCCAACATGGTTTGTAGTAGCTCTTTGAAACTTGAAAAAATAAAGGAGTTCTCAGTTTTGTCGCTATGGTTTGTTTCCTCTTCAAGTAGCCCTAGGCACAGACTGTGGAAAAGCACTTTCATTGAGAGGGGTTCCCAAGCTTCTAAGAAATAACGAGTTTCCGAAATTCCAGGAAATATTTTTTCACCCAATCTTGATGATACGTGGTGGTAATGATCAGTACACAAGTCCCACTTGGCTCACCAAATTTTGTT
>NW_027514739.1:0-44413 GCF_048772815.1 Callospermophilus lateralis | reverse complement strand
AGCAGTTTTTATATTTAGGTTTCTCTCTGTTCTCTCCTATATAGATAGATGAATTTGGAACTCTAAATCCAACATGGTTTGTAGTACCTCTTTGAAACTTGACAAAATAAAGGAGTTCTAAGATTTGTCTAGATGGTTTGTTTCCTCTTCAAGTAGCCCTAGACACAGACTGTGGAAAAGCACTTTCATTGAGAGGGGTTCCCAAGCTTCTAAGAAATAACGAGTTTCCGAAATACCAGCAAATATTTTTTCACCCAATCTTGATGATACTTGGTGGTAATGATCAGTACACAAATCCCACTTGGCTCACCAAATTTTGTTCTTCTAGGTTGAAGCGTTCGTCTACAGTCGCAGTTTATATATTTAGGTTTCACTCTGTTCTCTCATATATAGATAGATGAATTTGGAACTCTAAATCCAACATGGTTTGTAGTAGCTCTTTGAAACTTGACAAAATAAAGGAGTTCTCAGATTTGTCTCTATGGTTTGTTTCCTCTTCAAGTAGCCCTAGGCACAGACTGTGGAAAAGCACTTTCATTGAGAGGGGTTGCCAAGCTTCTAAGAAATAACGAGTTTCCGAAATACCAGCAAATATTTTTTTCACCCAATCTTGATGATACTTGGTGGTAATGATCTGTACACAAATCCCACTTGGCGCACCAAATTTTGTTCTTCTAGGTTGAAGCGTTCGTCTACAGTAGCAGTTTTTATATTTAGGGTTCCCTCTGTTCTCTCCTATATAGAAATATGAATTTGGAACTCTAAATCCAACATGGTTTGTAGTAGCTCTTTGAAACTTGACAAAATAAAGGAGTTCTCAGTTTTGTCGCTATGGTTTGTTTCCTCTTCAAGTAGCCCCAGGCACAGACTGTGGAAAAGCACTTTCATTGAGAGGGGTTGCCAAGCTTCTAAGAAATAACGAGTTTCCGAAATACCAGCGAATATTTTTTCACCCAATCTTTATGATACTTGTTGCTAATGATCAGTACACAAATCCCACTTGGCTCAACAAATTTTGTTTTTCTAGGTTGAAGCGTTCGTCGACAGTAGCAGTTTTTATATTTAGGTTTCCCTCTGTTCTCTCCTATATAGAAAGATGAATTTGGAACTCTAAATCCAACATGGTTTGTAGTAGCTCTTTGAAACTTGACAAAATAAAGGAGTTCTCAGTTTTGTCGCTATGGTTTGTTTCCTCTTCAAGTAGCCCCAGGCACAGACTGTGGAAAGCACTTTAATTGAGAGGGGTTCCCAAGCTTCTAACAAATAACGAGTTTCCGAAATACCAGCAAATATTTTTTCAACCAATCTTGATGATACTTGGTGGTAATGATCAGTACACAAATCCCACTTGGCTCACCAAATTTTGTTCTTCTAGGTTGAAGCGTTCGTCTACAGTAGCAGTTTTATATTTAGGTTTCCCTCTGTTCTCTCCTATATAGATAGATGAATTTGGAACTCTAAATCCAACATGGATTGTAGTAGCTCTTTGAAACTTGACAAAATAAAGGAGTTTTCAGTTTTGTCTCTATGGTTTGTTTCCTCTTCAAGTAGCCCTAGGCACAGACTGTGGAAAAGCACTTTCATTGAGAGGGGTTGCCAAGCTTCTAAGAAATAACGAGTTTCCGAAATACCAGCAAATATTTTTTCACCCAATCTTGATGATACTTGGTGGTAATGATCAGTACACAAATCCCACTTGGCTCACCAAATTTTGTTCTTCTATATTGAAGCGTTCGTCTACAGTAGCAGTTTTTATATTTAGGTTTCCCTCTGTTCTCTCCTATATAGATAGATGAATTTGGAACTCTAAATCCAACATGGTTTGTAGTAGCTCTTTGAAACTTGACAAAATGAAGGAGTTCTCAGGTTTGTCTCTATGGTTTGTTTCCTCTTCAAGTAGCCCTAGACACAGACTGTGGAAAAGCACTTTCATTGAGAGGGGTTCCCAAACTTCTAAGAAATAACGAGTTTCCGAAATACCAGCAAATATTTTTTCACCCAATCTTGATGATACTTGGTGGTAAGGATCAGTACACAAATCCCACTTGGCTCACCAAATTTTGTTCTTCTAGGTTGAAGCGTTCGTCTACAGTAGCAGTTTTTATATTTAGGTTTCCCTCTGTTCTCTCCGATATAGATAGATGAATTTGGAACTCTAAATCCAACATGGTTTGTAGTAGCTCTTTGAAACTTGGCAAAATAAAGGAGTTCTCAGTTTTGTCTCTATGGTTTGTTTCCTTTTAAAGTAGCCCTAGGCACAGACTGTGGAAAGCACTTTCATTGAGATGGGTTGTCAAACTTCTAAGAAATAACGAGTTTCCGAAATATCAGCAAATATTTTTTCACCCAATCTTGATGATACTTGGTGGTAATGATCAGTACACAAATCCCACTTGGCTCACCAAATTTTGTTCTTCTAGGTTGAAGCGTTCGTCTACAGTAGCAGTTTTTATATTTAGATTTCTCTCTGTTCTCTCCTATATAGATAGATGAATTTGGAACTCTAAATCCAACATGGTTTGCAGTAGCTCTTTGAAACTTAACAAAATGAAGGAGTTCTCAGTTTTGTCGCTATGGTTTGTTTCCTCTTCAAGTAGCCCCAGGCACAGACTGTGGAAAAGCACTTACATTGAGAGGGGTTCCCAAGCTTCTAAGAAATAACGAGTTTCCGAAATACCACGAATATTTTTTCACCCAATCTTGATGATACTTGTTGCTAATGATCAGTACACAAATCCCACTTGGCTCACCAAATTTTGTTTTTCTAGGTTGAAGCGTTCGTCTACATTAGCAGTTTTTATATTTAGTTTTCCCTCTGTTCTCTCCTATATAGAAAGATGAATTTGGAACTCTAAATCCAACATGGTTTGTAGTAGCTCTTTGAAACTTGACAAAATAAAGGAGTTCTCAGTTTTGTCGCTATGGTTTGTTTCCTCTTCAAGTAGCCCCAGGCACAGACTGTGGAAAGCACTTTCATTGAGATGCGTAGCCAAGCTTCTAAGAAATAACGAGTTTCCGAAATACCAGCAAATATTTTTTCACCCAATCTTGATGATACTTGGTGGTAATGATCAGTACACAAATCCCACTTGGCTCACCAAATTTTGTTCTTCTAGGTTGAAGCGTTCGTCTACAGTAGCAGTTTTTATATTTAGGTTTCACTCTGTTCTCTCATATATAGATAGATGAATTTGGAACTCTAAATCCAGCATGGTTTGTAGTAGCTCTTTGAAACTTGACAAAATAAAGGAGGTCTCAGATTTTCTCTATGGTTTGTTTCCTCTTCAAGTAGCCCTAGGCACAGACTGTGGAAAAGCACTTTCATTGAGAGGGGTTGCCAAGCTTCTAATAAATAACGAGTTTCCGAAATACCAGCAAATATTTTTTCACCCAATCTTGATGATACTTGGTGGTAATGATCCGTACACAAATCCCACTTGGCTTACAAAATTTTGTTCTTCTAGGTTGAAGCATTCGTCTACAGTAGCAGTTTTTATATTTAGGTTTCCCTCTGTTCTCTCCTATATAGATAGATGAATTTGGAACTCTAAATCCAACATGGTTTGTAGTAGCTCTTTGAAACTTGACAAAATAAAGGAGTTCTCAGATTTGTCTCTATGGTTTGTTTCCTCTTCAAGTAGCCCTAGACACAGACTGTGGAAAAGCACTTTCATTGAGAGGGGTTCCCAAGCTTCTAAGAAATAACGAGTTTCCGAAATACCAGCAAATATTTTTTCACCCAATCTTGATGATACTTGGTGGTAATGATCAGTACACAAATCCCACTTGGCTCACTAAATTTTGTTCTTCTAGGTTGAAGCGTTCGTCTACAGTAGCAGTTTTTATATTTAGGTTTCACTCTGTTCTCTCATATATAGATAGAGGAATTTGGAACTCTGAATCCAACATGGTTTGTAGTAGCTCTTTGAAACTTGACAAAATAAAGGAGTTCTCAGATTTGTCTCTATGGTTTGTTTCCTCTTCAATTAGCCCTAGGCACAGACTGTGGAAAAGCACTTTCATTGAGAGGGGTTGCCAAGCTCTAAGAAATAACGAGTTTCCGAAATACCAGCAAATATTTTTTCACCCAATCTTGATGATACTTTGTGGTAATGATCAGTACACAAATCCCACTTGGCTCACCAAATTTTGTTCTTCTAGGTTGAATTGTTCGTCTACAGTAGCAGTTTTTATATTTAGGTTTCCCTCTGTTCTCTCCTATATAGATAGATGAATTTGGAACTCTAAATCCAACATGGTTTGTAGTAGCTCTTTGAAACTTGACAAAATAAAGGAGTTCTCAGTTTTGTCTCTATGGTTTGTTTCCTCTTAATGTAGCCCTAGGCACAGACTGTGGAAAGCACTTTCATTGAGATGGGTTGCCAAGCTTCTAAGAAATAACGAGTTTTCGAAATACCAGCAAATATTTTTTCACACAATCTTGTTGATACTTGGGGGTAATGATCAGTACACAAATCCCACTTGACTCACCAAATTTTGGTCTTCTAGGTTGAAGCGTTCGTCTACAGTAGCAGTTTTTATATTTAGATTTCTCTCTGTTCTCTCCTATATAGATAGATGAATTTGGAACTCTAAATCCAACATGGTTTGCAGTAGCTCTTTGAAACTTGACAAAATAAAGGAGTTCTCAGATTTGTCTCTATGGTTTGTTTCCTCATCAAGTAGCCCTAGGCACAGACTGTGGAAAAGCACTTTCATTGAGAGGGGTTCCCAAGTTTCTAGGAAATAACGAGTTTCCGAAATACCAGCAAATATTTTTTCACCCAATCTTGATGATACATGGTGGTCATGATCAGTACACAAATCCCACTTGGCTCACCAAATTTTGTTTTTCCAGGTTGAAGCGTTCATCTACAGTAGCAGTTTTTATATTTAGGGTTCCCTCTGTTCTCTCCTATATAGAAATATGAATTTGGAACTCTAAATCCAACATGGTTTGTAGTAGCTCTTTGAAACTTGACAAAATAAAGGAGTTCTCAGTTTTGTCGCTATGGTTTGTTTCCTCTTCAAGTAGCCCCAGGCACAGACTGTGGAAAAGCACTTTCATTGAGAGGGGTTCCCAAGCTTCTAAGAAATAACGAGTTTCCGAAATACCAGCGAATATTTTTTCACCCAATCGTTATGATACTTGTTGCTAATGATCAGTACACAAATCCCACTTGGCTCACCAAATTTGTTCTTCTAGGTTGAAGCGTTCGTCTACAGTAGCAGTTTTTATATTTAGGTTTCCCTCTGTTCTCTCATATATAGATAGATGAATTTGGAACTCTAAATCCAACATGGTTTGTAGTAGCTCTTTGAAACTTGACAAAATAAAGGAATTCTCAGTTTTATCTCTATGGTTTGTTTCCTCTTTAAGTAGCCCTAGGCAGAGACTCGGGAAAAGCACTTTCATTGAAAGGGGTTGCCAAGCTTCCAAGAAATAACGAGTTTCCGAAATACCAGCAAATATTTTTTCACACAATCTTGTTGATACTTGGTGGTAATGATCAGTACACAAATCCCACTTGGCTCACCAAATTTTGTTCCTCTAGGTTGAAGCGTTCGTCTACAGTAGCAGTTTTTATATTTTGGTTTCTCTCTGTTCTCTCCTATATAGATAGATGAATCTGGAACTCTAAATCCAACATGGTTTGTAGTAGCTCTTTGAAACTTGACAAAATAAAGAGGTCTCAGTTTTGTCTCTATGGTTTGTTTACTCTTCAAGTAGCCATAGGCACAGACTGTGGAAAAGCACTTTCATTGAGAGGGGTTGCCAAGCTTCTAAGAAATAACGAGTTTCCGAAATACCAGCAAATATTTTTTCACCCAATCTTGATGATACTTGGTGGTCATGATCAGTACACAAATCCCACTTGGCTCACCAAATTTTGTTCTTCCAGGTTGAAGCGTTCGTCTACAGTAGCAGTTTTTATATTTTGGTTTCCCTCTGTTCTCTCCTATATAGATAGATGAATTTGGAACTCTAAATCCAACATGGTTTGTAGTAGCTCTTTGAAACTTTAGAAAATAAAGGAGTTCTCCGTTTTGTCTCTATGGTTTGTTTCCTCTTAAAGAAGCCCTAGGCACAGACTGAGGAGAGCACTTTCATTGAGATGGGTTGCCAAGCTTCTAAGAAATAACGAGTTTCCGAAATACCAGCAAATATTTTTTCACACAAACTTGTTGATACTTGGTGGTAATGATCAGTATACAAATCCCACTTGGCTCACCAAATTTTGTTCTTCTAGGTTGAAGCGTTCGTCTACAGTAGCAGTTTTTTATTTAGGGTTCCCTCTGTTCTCTCCTATATAGAAATATGAATTTGGAACTCTAAATCCAACATGGTTTGTAGTAGCTCTTTGAAACTTGACAAAATAAAGGAGTTCTCAGTTTTGTCTCTATGGTTTGTTTCCTCTTCAAGTAGCCCCAGGCAAAGACTGTGGAAAAGCACTTTCATTGAGAGGGGTTCCCAAGCTTCTAAGAAATAACGAGTTTCCGAAATACCAGCGAATATTTTTTCACCCAATCTTTATGATACTTGTTGCTAATGATCAGTAACAAATCCCACTTGGCTCACCACATTTTGTTTTTCTAGGTTGAAGCGTTCGTCGACAGTAGCAGTTTTTATATTTAGGTTTCCCTCTGTTCTCTCCTATATAGAAAGATGAATTTGGAACTCTAAATCCAACATGGTTTGTAGTAGCTCTTTGAAACTTGACAAAATAAAGGAGTTCTCAGTTTTGTCGCTATGGTTTGTTTCCTCTTCAAGTAGCCCCAGGCACAGACTGTGGAAAGCACTTTAATTGAGAGGGGTTCCCAAGCTTCTAACAAATAACGAGGTTCCGAAATACCAGCAAATATTTTTTCACCCAATCTTGATGATACTTGGTGGTAATGATCAGTACACAAATCCCACTTGGCTCACCAAATTTTGTTCTTCTAGGTTGAAGCGTTCGTCTACAGTAGCAGTTTTTATATTTAGGTTTCACTCTGTTCTCTCCTATATAGATAGATGAATTTGGAACTCTAAATCCAACATGGTTTGTAGTAGCTCTTTGAAACCTTACAAAATAAAGGAATTCTCAGTTTTGTCTCTATGGTTTGTTTCCTCTTTAAGTAGCCCTAGGCAGAGACTCGGGAAAAGCACTTTCATTGAAAGGGGTTGCCAAACTTCCAAGACTCGGGAAAAGCACTTTCATTGAAAGGGGTTGCCAAGCTTCCAAGAAATAATGAGTTTCCGAAATACCAGCAAATATTTTTTCACACAATGTTGTTGATACTTGGTGGTAATGATCAGTACACAAATCCCACTTGGCTCACCAAATTTTGTTCTTCTGGGTTGAAGCGTTCGTCTAAAGTAGCAGTTTTTATATTTAGGTTTCTCTCTGTTCTCTCCTATATAGATAGATGAATTTGGAACTCTAAATCCAACATGGTTTGTAGTAGCTCTTTGAAACTTGACAAAATAAAGGAGTTCTCAGTTTTGTCTCTATGGTTTGTTTCCTCTTAATGTAGCCCTAGGCACAGACTGTGGAAAGCACTTTCATTGAGATGGGTTGCCAAGCTTCTAAGAAATAACGAGTTTCCGAAATACTAGAAAATATTTTTTCACACAATCTTGTTGATACTTGGTGGTAATGATCAGTACACAAATCCCACTTGACTCACCAAATTTTGGTCTTCTAGGTTGAAGCGTTCGTCTACAGTAGCTGTTTTTATATTTAGATTTCTCTCTGTTCTCTCCTATATAGATTGATGAATTTGGAACTCTAAATCCAACATGGTTTGCAGTAGCTCTTTGAAACTTGACAAAATAAAGGAGTTCTCAGATTTGTCTCTATGGTTTGTTTCCTCATCAAGTAGCCCTAGGCACAGACTGTGGAAAAGCACTTTCATTGAGAGGGGTTCCCAAGTTTCTAAGAAATAACGAGTTTCCGAAATACCAGCAAATATTTTTTCACCCAATCTTGATGATACTTGGTGGTCATGATCAGTACACAAATCCCACTTGGCTCACCAAATTTTGTTCTTCTAGGTTGAAGCGTTCATCTACAGTAGCAGTTTTTATATTTAGGGTTCCCTCTGTTCTCTCCTATATAGAAATATGAATTTGGAACTCTAAATCCAACATGGTTTGTAGTAGCTCTTTGAAACTTGACAAAATAAAGGAGTTCTCAGTTTTGTCGCTATGGTTTGTTTCCTCTTCAAGCAGCCCCAGGCACAGACTGTGGAAAAGCACGTTCATTGAGAGGGGTTCCCAAGCTTCTAAGAAATAACTAGTTTCCGAAATACCAGCGAATATTTTTTCACCCAATCGTTATAATACTTGTTGCTAATGATCAGTACACAAATCCCACTTGGCTCACCAAATTTTGTTCTTCTAGGTTGAAGCGTTCGTCTACAGTAGCAGTTTTTATATTTAGGTTTCCCTCTGTTCTCTCCTATATAGAAAGATGAATTTGGAACTCTAAATCCAACATGGTTTATAGTAGGTCTTTGAAACTTGACAAAATAAAGGAGTTCTCAGTTTTGTCGCTATGGTTTGTTTCCTCTTCAAGTAGCCCCAGGCACAGACTGTGGAAAGCACTTTCATTGAGATGGGTTGCCAAGCTTCTAAGAAATAACGAGTTTCCGACATACCAGCAAATATTTTTTCACCCAATCTTGATGATACTTGGTGGTAATGATCAGTACACAAATCCCACTTGGCTCACCAAATTTTGTTCTTCTAGGTTTTAGCGTTCGTCTACAGTAGCAGTTTTTATATTTAGGTTTCACTCTGTTCTCTCCTATATAGATAGATGAATTTGGAACTCTAAATCCAACATGGTTTGTAGTAGCTCTTTGAAACTTGACAAAATAAAGGAATTCTCAGTTTTATCTCTATGGTTGTTTCCTCTTAAAGAAGCCCTAGGCACAGACTGTGGAGAGCACTTTCATTGAGATGGGTTGCCAAGCTTCTAAGAAATAACGAGTTTCCGAAATACCAGCAAATATTTTTTCACACAAACTTGTTGATACTTGGTGGTAATGATCAGTATACAAATCCCAATTGGCTCACCAAATTTTGGTCTTCTAGGTTGAAGCGTTCGTCTACAGTAGCAGTTTTTATATTTAGGTTTCTCTCTGTTCTGTCCTATATAGATAGATGAATTTGGAACTCTAAATCCAACATGGTTTTTAGTACCTCTTTGAAACTTGACAAAATAAAGGAGTTCTAAGATTTGTCTCTATGGTTTGTTTCCTCTTCAAGAAGCCCTAGACACAGACTGTGGAAAAGCACTTTCATTGAGAGGGGTTCCCAAGCTTCTAAGAAATAACGAGTTTCCGAAATACCAGCAAATATTTTTTCACCCAATCTTGATGATACTTGGTGGTAATGATCAGTACACAAATCCCACTTGGCTGACCAAATTTTGTTCTTCTAGGTTGAAGCGTTCGTCTACAGTAGCAGTTTTTATATTTAGGTTTCACTCTGTTCTCTCATATATAGATAGATGAATTTGGAACTCTAAATCCAACATGGTTTGTAGTAGCTCTTTGAAACTTGACAAAATAAAGGAGTTCTCAGATTTGTCTCTATGGTTTGTTTCCTCTTCAAGTAGCCCTAGGCACAGACTGTGGAAAAGCACTTTCATTGAGAGGGGTTGCCAAGCTTCTAAGAAATAACGACTTTCCGAAATACCAGCAAATATTTTTTCACCCAATCTTGATGATACTTGGTGGTAATGATCTGTACACAAATCCCACTTGGCTCACCAAATTTTGTTCTTCTAGGTTGAAGCGTTCGTCTACAGTAGCAGTTTTTATATTTAGGGTTCCCTCTGTTCTCTCCTATATAGAAATATGAATTTGGAACTCTAAATCCAACATGGTTTGTAGTAGCTCTTTGAAACTTGACAAAATAAAGGAGTTCTCAGTTTTGTCTCTATGGTTTGTTTCCTCTTCAAGTAGCCCCAGGCAAAGACTGTGGAAAAGCACTTTCATTGAGAGGGGTTCCCAAGCTTCTAAGAAATAACGAGTTTCCGAAATACCAGCGAATATTTTTTCACCCAATCTTTATGATACTTGTTGCTAATGATCAGTAACAAATCCCACTTGGCTCACCACATTTTGTTTTTCTAGGTTGAAGCGTTCGTCGACAGTAGCAGTTTTTATATTTAGGTTTCCCTCTGTTCTCTCCTATATAGAAAGATGAATTTGGAACTCTAAATCCAACATGGTTTGTAGTAGCTCTTTGAAACTTGACAAAATAAAGGAGTTCTCAGTTTTGTCGCTATGGTTTGTTTCCTCTTCAAGTAGCCCCAGGCACAGACTGTGGAAAGCACTTTAATTGAGAGGGGTTCCCAAGCTTCTAACAAATAACGAGGTTCCGAAATACCAGCAAATATTTTTTCACCCAATCTTGATGATACTTGGTGGTAATGATCAGTACACAAATCCCACTTGGCTCACCAAATTTTGTTCTTCTAGGTTGAAGCGTTCGTCTACAGTAGCAGTTTTTATATTTAGGTTTCACTCTGTTCTCTCCTATATAGATAGATGAATTTGGAACTCTAAATCCAACATGGTTTGTAGTAGCTCTTTGAAACCTTACAAAATAAAGGAATTCTCAGTTTTGTCTCTATGGTTTGTTTCCTCTTTAAGTAGCCCTAGGCAGAGACTCGGGAAAAGCACTTTCATTGAAAGGGGTTGCCAAACTTCCAAGACTCGGGAAAAGCACTTTCATTGAAAGGGGTTGCCAAGCTTCCAAGAAATAATGAGTTTCCGAAATACCAGCAAATATTTTTTCACACAATGTTGTTGATACTTGGTGGTAATGATCAGTACACAAATCCCACTTGGCTCACCAAATTTTGTTCTTCTGGGATGAAGCGTTCGTCTACAATAGCAGTTTTTATATTTAGGTTTCTCTCTGTTCTCTCCTATATAAATAGATGAATTTGGAACTCTAAATCCAACATGGTTTGTAGAGCTCTTTGAAACTTGACAAAATAAAGGAGGTCTCAGTTTTTTCTCTATGGTTTGTTTCCTCTTCAAGTAGCCCTAGGCACAGACTGTGGAAAAGCACTTTCATTGAGAGGGGTTGCCAAGCTTCTAAGAAATAATGAGGTTCCGAAATACCAGCAAATATTTTTTCACCCAATCTTGATGATACTGGGTGGTAATGATCAGTACACAAATCCCACTTGGCTCACCAAATTTTGTTCTTTTAGGTTGAAGCGTTCGTCTACAGTAGCAGTTTTATATTTAGTTTTCCCATGTTCTCTCCTATATAGATAGATGAATTTGGAACTCTAAATCCAACATGGTTTGTAGTAGCTCTTTGAAACTTGACAAAATAAAGGAGTTCTCTGTTTTGTCTCTATGGTTTGTTTCCTCTTAAAGAAGCCCTAGGCACAGACTGTGGAGAGCACTTTCATTGAGATGGGTTGCCAAGCTTCTAAGAAATAACGCGTTTCCGAAATACCAGCAAATATTTTTTCACACAATCTTGTTGATACTTGGTGGTAATGATCAGTACACAAATCCCACTTGGCTCACCAAATTTTGTTCTTCTAGTTTGAAGCATTCGTGTACAGTAGCAGTTTTTATATTTAGGTTTCCCTCTGTACTCTCCTATGTAGATATATGAATTTGGATCTCTAAATCCAACATGGTTTGTAGTAGCTCTTTGAAACTTGACAAATCAAAGGAGTTCTCAGATTTGTCTCTATGGTTTGTTTCCTCTTCAAGTAGCCCTAGGCACAGATTGTGGAAAAGCACTTTCATTGAGAGGGGTTGCCCAGCTTCTAAGAAATAACGAGTTTCCAAAATACCAGCAAATATTTTTTCACCCAATCTTGATGATACTTGGTGCTAATGGTCTGTACACAAATCCCACTTGGCTCACCAAATTTTGTTCTTCTAGGTTGAAGCGTTCGTCTACAGTAGCAGTTTTTATATTTAGGTTTCCCTCTGTTCTCTCCTATATAGATAGATGAATTTGGAACTCTAAATCCAACATGCTTTGTAGTAGCCCCTTGAAACTTGACAAAATGAAGGAGTTCTCAGTTTTGTCTCTATGGTTTGTTTCCTTTTCAAGTAGCCCTAGGCACAGACTGTGGAAAAGCACTTTCATTGAGAGGGGTTGCCAAGCTTCTAAGAAATAACGAGTTACCGAAATACCAGCAAATATTTTTTCACCCAATCTAGATGATACTTGTTGCTAATGATCAGTACACAATTCCCATTTGGCTCACCAAATTTAGTTCTTCTAGGTTGAAGCGTTCGTGTACAGTAGCAGTTTTTATATTTAGGTTTCAATCTGTTCTCTCCTACACAGATAGATGAATTTGGAACTCTAAATCCTACATGGTTTGTAGTAGCCCTTTGAAATTTGACAAAATAAAGGAGTACTCAGTTTTGTCTCTCTGGTTTGTTTCCTTTTCAAATAGCACTAGGAACAGACTGTGGAAAAGCACTTTCATTGAGATGGGTTGCCAAGCTTCTAAGAAATATCGAGTTTCCGAAATACCAGCAAATATTTTTTCACCCAAACTTGATGATACTTGGTGGTAATGATCAGCACACAAATCCCAATTGGCTAACCAATATTGGTTCATCTAGGATGAAGCATTCGTGTACAGTAGCAGTTTTTATATTTAGGTTTCCCTCTGTTCTCTCCTATATAGATAGATGAATTTGGAACTCTAAATCCAACATGATTTGTAGTAGCTCTTTGAAACTTGACAAAATAAAGGAGTTCTCAGTTTTGTCTCTATGGTTTGTTTCCTCTTAAAGTAGCCCTAGGCACAGACTGTGGAAAGCACTTTCATTGAGATTGGTTGCCAAGCTTCTAAGAAATAACGAGTTTCCGAAATACCAGCAAATATTTCTTCACCCAATCTTGATGATACTTGGTGGTAGTGATCAGTACACAAATCCCACGTGGCTTACCAAATTTTGTTATTCTAGGTTGAAGCGTTCGTCTACAGTAGCAGTTTTTATATTTAGGTTTCCCTCTGTTCTCTCCTATATAGATAGATGAATTTGGAACTCTTAATCCAACATGGTTTGTAGTAGCTCTTTTGAAACTTGACAAAATAAAGGAGTTCTCAGTTTTGTCTCTATGGATTGTTTCCTCTTAAAGTAGCCCTAGGCACAGACTGTGGAAAGCACTTTCATTGAGATGGGTTGCCAAGCTTCTAAGAAATAACGAGTTTCCGAAATACCAGCATATATTTTTTCACACAACCTTGTTGATACTTGGTGGTAATGATCAGTACACTAATCCAACCTGGCTCACCAAATTTTGTTCTTCTAGGTTGAAGCGTTCGTCTACAGTAGCAGTTTTTTATATTTAGGTTTCCCTCTGTTCTCTCCTATACAGATAGATGAATTTGGAACTCTAAATCCAACATGGTTTGTAGTAGCTCTTTGAAACTTGACAAAATAAAGGAGTTCTCAGTTTTGTCTCTATGGTTTGTTTCCTCTTCAAGTAGCCCTACGCACAGACTGTGTAAAGCACTTTCATTGAGAGGGGTTGCCAAGCTTCTACGAAATAACGAGTTTCCAAAATACCAGCAAATATTTTTTCACCCAATCTTGATAATACTTGGTGGTAATGATCAGTACACAAATCCAACTTGGCTTACCAAATTTTGATCTTCTAGGTTGAAGCGTTCGTCTACAGTAGCAGGTTTTATATTTAGGTGTCCCTCTGTTCTCTCCCATATAGATAGATGAATTTGGAACTCTAAATCCAACATGGTTTGTAGTAGCTATTTGAAACTTGAAAAAATAAAGAAGTTCTCAGTTTTGTCGCTATGGTTTGTTTCCTCTTCAAGTAGCCCTAGGCACAGACTGTGGAAAAGCACTTTCATTGAGAGGGGTTCCCAAGCTTCTAAGAAATAACGAGTTTCCGAAATACCAGCAAATATTTTTTCACCCAATCTTGATGATACTTGGTGGTAATGATCAGTACACAAGTCCCACTTGGCTCACCAAATTTTGTTCTTCTAGGTTGAAGCGTTCGTCTACAGTAGCAGTTTTTGTATTTAGGTTTCACTCTGTTCTCTCATAAATAGATAGATAAATTTGGAACTCTAAATCCAACATGGTTTGTAGTAGCTCTTTGAAACGTGACAAAATAAAAAAGATCTCAGTTTTGTCTCTATGATTTGTTTCCTCTTCAAGTAGCCCTAGGCACAGACTGTGGAAAGCACTTTCATTGAGATGGGTTGTCAAGCTTCTAAGAAATAACGAGTTTCCGAAGTACCAGCAAATATTTTTTCACACAATCTTGTTGATACTTGGTGGTAATGATTAGTATACAAATACCACTTGGCTTACCAAATTTTGTTCTTCTAGGTTGAAGCGTTCGTGTACAGTAGCAGTTTTTATATTTTGGTTTCCCTCTGTTCTCTCCTATATAGAAAGATGAATTTGGAACTATAAATCCAACATGCTTTGTAGTAGGTCCTTGAAACTTGACAAAATAAAGGAGTTCTCAGTTTTGTCTCTATGGTTTGTTTCCTCTTCAAGTAGCCCTAGGCACAGACTGTGGAAAAGCACTTTCAATGAGAGGGGTTGCCAAGCTTCTAAGAAATAACGAGTTTCCGAAATACCAGCAAATATTTTTTCACCCAATCTTGATGATACTTGTTGCTAATGATCAGTACACAAATCCCACTTGGCTCACCAATTTTAGTTCTTCAAGGTTGAAGCGTTCGTGTACAGTAGCAGTTTTTATATTTAGTTTACCCTCTGTTCTCTCCATATAGATAGATAAATTTGGAACTCTAAAACCAACATGCTTTGTAGTAGCTCCTTGAAACTTGACGAAATAAAGGAGTTCTCAGTTTTGTCTCTATGATTTGTTTCCTCTTCAAGTAGCCCTAGGCGCAGACTGTGGAAAAGCACTTTCATTGAGAGGGGTTGCCAAACTTCTAAGAAATAACGATTTTCCGAAATACCAGCAAATATTTTTTCACCCAATCTTGATGATACTTGGTGGTAAGGATCAGTACACAAATCCCACTTGGCTCACCAAATTTTGTTCTTCTAGGTTGAAGCGTTCGTCTACAGTAGCAGTTTTTATATTTAGGTTTCCCTCTGTCCTCTCCTATATAGAAAGATTAATTTGGAACTCTAAATCCAACATGGTTTGTAGTAGCTCTTTGAAACTTGACAAAATAAAGGCGTTCTCAGTTTTGTCACTATGGTTTGTTTCCTCTTCATGTAGCCCTAGGCACAGACTGTGGAAAGCACTTTCATTGAGTTGGGTTGCAAGGTTCTAAGAAATAACCAGTTTCCGAAATACCAGCAAATATTTTTTCACACAATCTTGTTGATACGTGGTGGTAATGATCAGTACACAAATCCCACTTGGGTCACCAAATTTTGTTCTTCTAGGTTGAAGCGTTCGTCTACAGTAGCAGTTTTTATATTTAGGTTTCTCTCTGTTCTCTCCTATATAGGTAGATGAATTTGGAACTCTAAATCCAACATGGTTTGTAGTAGCTCTTTGAAACTTGACAAAATAAAGGAGTTCTCATATTTGTCTCTATGGTTTGTTTCCTCTTCAAGTAGCCCTAGGCACAGACTGTGGAAAGCAGTTTCATTGAGATGGGTTGCCAAGCTTCTAAGAAATAACGAGTTTCGGAAATACCAGCAAATATTTTTTCACCCAAACTTGATGATACTTGGTGGTAATGATTAGTATACAAATCCACTTGGCTTACCAAATTTTGTTCTTCTAGGTTGAAGCGTTCGTCTACAGTAGCAATTTTTATATTTAGGTTTCCCTCTGTTCTCTCCTATATAGAAAGATGAATTTGGAACTATAAATCCAACATGCTTTGTAGTAGCTCCTTGAAACTTGACAAAATAAAGGAGTTCTCAGTTTTGTCTCTATGGTTTGTTTCCTCTTCAAGTAGCCCTAGGCACAGACTGTGGAAAAGCACTTTCATTGAGAGGGGTTGCCAAGCTTCTAAGAAATAACGAGTTTCCGAAATACCAGCGAATATTTTTTCACCCAATCTTGATGATACTTGTTGCTAATGATCAGTACACAAATCCCACTTGGCTCACCAAATTTTGTTCTTCTAGGTTGAAGCGTTCGTCTACAGTAGCAGTTTTTATATTTAGGTTTCCCTCTGTTCTCTCGTATATAGATAGATGAATTTGGAACTCTAAATCCAACATGGTTTGTAGTAGCTCTTTGAAACTTGACAAAATAAAGGAATTCTCAGTTTTATCTCTATGGTTTGTTTCCTCTTTAAGTAGCCCTAGGCAGAGACTCGGGAAAAGCACTTTCATTGAAAGGGGTTGCCAAGCTTCCAAGAAATAACGAGTTTCCGAAATACCAGCAAATATTTTTTCACACAATCTTGTTGATACTTGGTGGTAATGATCAGTACACAAATCCCACTTGGCTCACCAAATTTTGTTCTTCTAGGTTGAAGCGTTCGTCTACAGTAGCAGTTTTTATATTTAGGTCTCCCTCTGTTCTCTCCTATATAGGAAGATGAATTTTAACTCTAAATCCAACATGCTTTGTAGTAGCTCCTTGAAACTTGACAAAATAAAGCAGTTCTCAGATTTGTCTCTATGGTTTTTTTCCTCTTCAAGTAGCCCTAGGCACAGACTGTGGAAAAGCACTTTCATTGAGAGGGGCTGCCAAGCTTCTAAGAAATAACGAGTTTCCGAAATACCAGCAAATATTTTTTCACCCAATCTTGATGATACTTGGTGGTAATGATCAGTACACAAATCCCACTTGGCTTACCAAATTTTGTTCTTCTATGTTGAAGCGTTCGTCTACAGTAGCAGTTTTTATATTTAGGTTTCCCTCTGTTCTCTCCTATATAGATAGATGAATTTGGAACTCTAAATCCAACATGCTTTGTAGTAGCTCTTTGAAACTTGACAAAATAAAGGAGTTCTCAGTTTTGTCTCTCTGGTTTGTTTCCTCTTCATGTAGCCCTAGGAACAGACTGTGGAAAAGCACTTTCATTGAGATGGGTTGCCAAGCTTCTAAGAAATATCGAGTTTCCGAAATACCAGCAAATATTTTTTCACCCAAACTTGATGATACTTGGTGGTAATGATCAGCACCCAAATCCCACTTGGCTAACCAATTTTTGTTCATCTGGGATGAAGCATTCGTGTACAGTAGCAGTTTTTATATTTAGGTTTCCCTCTGTTCTCTCCTATATAGATAGATGAATTTGGAACTCTAAATCCAACGTGGTTTGCAGTAGCTCTTTGAAAATTGACAAAATAAAGGAGTTCCCAGATTTGTCTCTATGGTTTGTTTCCTCTTCAAGTAGCCCTAGGCACAGACTGTGGAAAAGCACTTTGATTGACAGGGGTTGCCAAGCTTCTAAGAAATAACGAGTTTCCGAAATACCAGCAAATATTTTTTCACCCAATCTTGATGATACTTGGTGGTAATGATCAGTACACAAATCCCACTTGGCTTACCAAATTTTGTTCTTCTAGTTTGAAGTGTTCGTGTACAGTAGCAGTTTTTATATTTAGGTTTCCCTCTGTTCTCTCCTTTACAGATAGATGAATTTGGAACTCTAAATCCAACATGGTTTGTAGTAGCTCTTTGAAACTTGAAAAAATAAAGGAGTTCTCAGTTTTGTCGCTATGGTTTGTTTCCTCTTCAAGTAGCCCTAGCACAGACTGTGGAAAAGCACTTTCATTGAGAGGGTTCCCAAGCTTCTAAGAAATAACGAGTTTCCGAAATACCAGCAAATATTTTTTCACCCAATCTTGATGATACGTGGTGGTAATGATCAGTACACAAGTCCCACTTGGCTCACCAAATTTTGTTCTTCTAGGTTGAAGCGTTCGTCTACAGTAGCAGTTTTTATGTTTAGGTTTCACTCTGTTCTCTCATATATAGATAGATAAATTTGGAACTCTAAATTTAACATGGTTTGTAGTAGCTCTTTGAAACTTGACAAAATAAAGGAGTTCTCAGTTTTGTCTCTATGATTTGTTTCCTCTTCAAGTAGCCCTAGGCACAGACTGTGGAAAGCACTTTCATTGAGATGGGTTGTCAAGCTTCTAAGAAATAACGAGTTTCCGAAATACCAGCAAATATTTTTTCACACAATCTTGTTGATACTTGGTGGTAATGATCAGTACACAAATCCCACTTGGTTCACCAAATTTGGTCTTCTAGGTTGAAGCGTTCGTCTACAGTAGCAGTCTTTATATTTAGGTTTATCTCTGTTCTCTCCTATATAGATAGATGAATTTGGAACTCTAAATCCAATATGGTTTGTAGTAGCTCTTTGAAACTTGAAAAATAAAGGAGTTCTCAGATTTGTCTCTATGGTTTGTTTCCTCTTCAAGTAGCCCTAGGCACAGACTGTGGAAAGCAGTTTAATTGAGATGGGTTGCCAAGCTTCTAAGAAATAACGAGTTTCGGAAATACCAGCAAATATTTTTTCACCCAAACTTGATGATACTTGGTGGTAATGATTAGTATACAAATCCCACTTGGCTTACCAAATTTTGTTCTTCTAGGTTGAAGCGTTCGTCTACAGTAGCAGTTTTTATATTTAGGTTTCCCTCTGTTCTCTCCTATATAGAAAGATTAATTTGGAACTATAAATCCAACATGCTTTGTAGTAGCTCCTTGAAACTTGACAAAATAAAGGAGTTCTCAGTTTTGTCTCTATGGTTTGTTTCCTCTTCAAGTAGCCCAAGGCACAGACTGTGGAAAAGCACTTTCATTGAGAGGGGTTGCCAAGCTTCTAAGAAATAACGATTTTCCGAAATACCAGCAAATATTTTTTCACCCAATCTTTAGGATACTTGTTGATAATGATCAGTACACAAATCCCACTTGGCTCACCAAATTTAGTTCTTCTAGGTTGAAGCATTCGTGTACAGTAGCAGTTTTTATATTTAGGTTTCCCTCTGTTCTCTCCTATATAGATAGATGAATTTGGAACTCTAAATCCAACATGGTTTGTAGTAGCTCTTTGAAACTTGGCAAAATAAAGGAGTTCTCAGTTTTGTCTCTATGGTTTGTTTCCTTTTAAAGTAGCCCTAGGCACAGACTGTGGAAAGCACTTTCATTGAGATGGGTTGTCAAGCTTCTAAGAAATAACGAGTTTCCGAAATACCAGCAAATATTTTTCACACAATCTTGTTGATACTTGGTGGTAATGATCAGTACACAAATCCCACTTGGCTCACCAAATTTTGTTCTTTTAGGTTGAAGCATTCGTCTACAGTAGCAGTTCTTCTATTTAGGTTTCTCTATGTTCTCTCCTATATAGATAGATGAATTTGGAACTCTAAATCCAACATGCTTTGTAGTAGCTCTTTGAAACTTGACAAAATAAAGGAGTTCTCAGATTTGTCTCTATGGTTTGTTTCCTCTTCAAGTAGCCCTAGGCACAGACTGTGGAAAAGCGCTTTCATTGAGAGGGGCTGCCAAGCTTCTAAGAAATAACGAGTTTCCGAAATACCAGCAAATATTTCTTCACCCAAACTTGATGATACTTGGTGGTAATGATCAGTACACAAATCCCACTTGGCTTACCAAATTTTGTTCTTCTATGTTGAAGCCTTCGTCTACAGTAGCAGTTTTTATATTTAGGTTTCCCTCTGTTCTCTCCTATATAGATAGATGAATTTGGAACTCTAAATCCAACATGCTTTGTAGTAGCTCCTTGAAACTTGAAAAAATAAAGGAGTTCTCCGAATTGTCTCTACGGTTTGTTTCCTCTTCAAGTAGCCCTAGGCACAGACTGTGGAAAAGCACTTTCATTGAGAGGGGTTGCCAAGCTTCTAAGAAATAACGAGTTTCCGAAATACCAGCAAATATTTTTTCGCCCAATCTTGATGATACTTGGTGGTAATGATCAGTACACAAATCCCACTTGGCTCACCAAATTTAGTTCTTCTAGGTTGAAGCGTTCGAGTACAGTAGCAGTTTTTATATTTAGGTTTCCCTCTGTTCTCTCCTATACAGATAGATGAATTTGGAACTCTAAATCCAACATGGTTTGTAGTAGCTCTTTGAAACTTGACAAAATAAAGGAGTTCTCAGATTTGTCTCTATGGTTTGTTTCTCTTCAAGTAGCCCTAGGCACATACTGTGGAAAAGCACTTTCATTGAGAGGGGTTGCCAAGCTTCTAAGAAATAACGAGTTTCCGAAATACCAGCAAATATTTTTTCACCCAATCTTGATGATACTTGGTGGTAATGATCAGTACTCAAATCCCACTTGGCTCACCAAATTTTGTTCTTCTAGGTTGAAGCGTTCGTCTACATTAGCAGTTTTTATATTTAGGTTTCCCTCTGTTCTCTCCTATATAGATAGATAAATTTGGAACTCTAAATCCAACATGGTTTGCAGTAGCTCTTTGAAACTTGACAAAATAAAGGAGTTCTCAGATTTGTCTCTATGGTTTGTTTCCTCTTCAAGTAGCCCTAGGCACAGACTGTGGAAAAGCACTTTCATTGAGAGGGGTACCCAAGCTTCTAAGAAATAACGAGTTTCCGAAATACCAGCAAATATTTTTTCACCCAATCTTGATGATACTTGGTGGTCATGATCAGTACACAAATCCCACTTGGCTCACCAAATTTTGTTCTTCTAGGTTGAAGCGTTCGTCTACAGTAGCAGTTTTTATATTTAGGTTTCCCTCTGTTCTCTCCTATATAGATAGATGAATTTGGAACTCTAAATCCAACATGCTTTGTAGTTGCTCCTTGAAACTTTACAAAATAAAGGAGTTCTCAGTTTTGTCTCTATGGTTTGTTTCCTCTACAAGTAGCCCTAGGCACAGACTGTGGAAAAGCACTTTCAATGAGAGGGGTTGCCAAGCTTCTAAGAAATAACGAGTTTCCGAAATACCAGCAAATATTTTTTCACCCAATCTTGATGATACTTGTTGCTAATGATCAGTACACAAATCCCACATGGCTCACCAAATTTAGTTCTTCTGGGTTGAAGCGTTCGTGTACAGTAGCAGTTTTTATATTTAGGTTTCCCTCTGTTCTCTCCTATATAGAAAGATGAATTTGGAACTCTAAATCCAACATGCTTTGTAGTAGCTCCTTGAAACTTGACAAAATAAAGCAGTTCTCAGTTTTGTCTCTATTGTGTGTTTCCTCTTCAAGTAGCCCTAGGCACAGACTGTGGAAAAGCACTTTCATTGAGAGGGGTTGCCAAGCTTCTGAGAAATAACGAGTTTCCGAAATACCAGCAAATATTTTTTCACCCAATCTTGATGATACTTGATGATAATGATCAGTACACAAATCCCACTTGGCTCTCCAAATTTAGTTCTAGGTTTAAGCGTTCGTGTACAGTAGCAGTTTTTATATTTAGGTTTCCCTCTGTTCTCTCCTATATAGATAGATGAATTTGGAACTCTAAATCCAACATGGTTTGTAGTAGCTCTTTGAAACTTGGCAAAATAAAGGAGTTCTCAGATTTGTCTCTATGGTTTGTTTCCTCTTCAAGTAGCCCTAGGCACAGACTGTGTAAAAGCATTTTCATTGAGAGGGGCTGCCAAGATTCTAAGATATAACGAGTTTCCGAAATACCAGCAAATATTTTTTCACCCAATCTTGATGATAATTGGTGGTAATGATCAGTACACAAATCCCACTTGGCTTACCAAATTTTGTTCTTCTAGGTTGAAGCGTTCGTCTACAGTAGCAGTTTTTATATTTAGGTCTCCCTCTGTTCTCTCCTATATAGATAGATGAAGTTGGAACTCTAAATCCAACATGGTTTGTAGTAGCTCTTTGAAACTTGACAAAATAAAGGAGTTCTCAGATTTGTCTCTATGGTTTGTTTCCTCTTCAAGTAGCCCTAGGCACAGACTGTGGAAAAGCATTTTCATTGAGAGGGGCTGCCAAGCTTCTAAGATATAACGAGTTTCCGAAATACCAGCAAATATTTTTTCACCCAATCTTGATGATACTTGGTGGTAATGATCAGTACACAAATCCCACTTGGCTTACCAAATTTTGTTCTTCTAGGTTGAAGCGTTCGTCTACAGTAGCAGTTTTTATATTTAGGTCTCCCTCTGTTCTCTCCTATATAGGTAGATGAATTTGGAAATCTAAATCCAACATGCTTTGTAGTAGCTCCTTGAAACTTGACAAAATAAAGGAGTTCTCAGTTTTGTCTCGATGGTTTGTTTCCTCTTCAAGTAGCCCTAGGCACAGACTGTGCAAAGCACTTTCATTGAGATGGGTTGTCAAGCTTCTAAGAAATAACGAGTTTCCGAAATACCAGCAAATATTTTTCACACAATCTTGTTGATACTTGGTGGTAATGATCAGTACACAAATCCCACTTGGCTCACCAAATTTTGTTCTTTTAGGTTGAAGCATTCGTCTACAGTAGCAGTTCTTCTATTTAGGTTTCTCTATGTTCTCTCCTATATAGATAGATGAATTTGGAACTCTAAATCCAACATGATTTGTAGTAGCTCTTTGAAACTTGACAAAATAAAGGAGTTCTCAGATTTGTCTCTATGGTTTGTTTCCTCTTCAAGTAGCCCTAGGCACAGACTGTGGAAAAGCGCTTTCATTGAGAGGGGCTGCCAAGCTTCTAAGAAATAACGAGTTTCCGAAATACCAGCAAATATTTCTTCACCCAATCTTGATGATACTTGGTGGTAATGATCAGTACACAAATCCCACTTGGCTTACCAAATTTTGTTCTTCTATGTTGAAGCCTTCGTCTACAGTAGCAGTTTTTATATTTAGGTTTCCCTCTGTTCTCTCCTATATAGATAGATGAATTTGGAACTCTAAATCCAACATGCTTTGTAGTAGCTCCTTGAAACTTGAAAAAATAAAGGAGTTCTCCGAATTGTCTCTACGGTTTGTTTCCTCTTCAAGTAGCCCTAGGCACAGACTGTGGAAAAGCACTTTCATTGAGAGGGGTTGCCAAGCTTCTAAGAAATAACGAGTTTCCGAAATACCAGCAAATATTTTTTCGCCCAATCTTGATGATACTTGGTGGTAATGATCAGTACACAAATCTCACTTGGCTCACCAAATTTAGTTCTTCTAGGTTGAAGCGTTCGTCTACAGTAGCAGTTTTTATATTTAGGTTTCTCTCTGTTCTCTCCTATATAGATAGATGAATTTGGAACTCTAAATCCAACATGGTTTCTAGTAGCTCTTTGAAACTTGACAAAATAAAGGAGTTCTCAGATTTGTCACTATGTTTTGTATCCTCTTCAATAGCCCTAGGCACAGACTGTGGAAAAGCACTTTCATTGAAAGGGGTTGCCAAGCTTCTAAGAAATAACGAGTTTCGGAAATACCAGCAAATATTTTTTCACCCACACTTGATGATACTTGGTGGTAATGATTAGTATACAAATCCCACTAGGCTTACCAAATTTTGTTCTTCTAGGTTGAAGCGTTCGTCTACAGTAGCAGTTTTTATATTTAGGTTTCCCTCTGTTGTCTCCTATATAGATGGATGAATTTGGAACTCTAAATCCAACATGCTTTGTAGTAGCTCCTTGAAACTTGAAAAAATAAAGGAGTTCTCAGTTTTGTCTCTATGGTTTGTTTCCTCTTCAAGTAGCCCTAGGCACAGACTGTGGAAAAGCACTTTCATTGAGAGGGGTTGCCAAGCTTCTAAGAAATAACGAGTTTCCGAAATACCAGCAAATATTTTTTCACCCAATCTTGATGATACTTGTTGCTAATGATCAGTACACAAATCCCACTTGGATCACCAAATTTAGTTCTTCTAGGTTGAAGCGTTCGAGTACAGTAGCAGTTTTTATATTTAGGTTTCCCTCTGTTCTCTCCTATACAGATAGATGAATTTGGAACTCTAAATCCAACATGGTTTGTAGAAGCTCTTTGAAACTTGACAAAATAAAGGAGTTCTCAGATTTGTCACTATGTTTTGTATCCTCTTCAAGTAGCCCTAGGCACAGACTGTGGAAAAGCACTTTCATTGAAAGGGGTTGCCAAGCTTCTAAGAAATAACGAGTTTCGGAAATACCAGCAAATATTTTTTCACCCAAACTTGATGATACTTGGTGGTAATGATTAGTATACAAATCCCACTTGGCTTACCAAATTTTGTTCTTCTAGGTTGAAGCGTTCGTCTACAGTAGCAGTTTTTATATTTAGGTTTCTTTCTGTTCTATCCTATATAGAAAGATGAATTTGGAACTCTAAATCCAACATGCTTTGTAGTAGCTCCTTGAAACTTTACAAAATAAAGGAGTTCTCAGTTTTGTCTCTATGGTTTGTTTCCTCTACAAGTAGCCCTAGGCACAGACTGTGGAAAAGCACTTTCAATGAGAGGGGTTGCCAAGCTTCTAAGAAATAACGAGTTTCCGAAATACCAGCAAATATTTCTTCACCCAAACTTGATGATACTTGGTGGTAATGATCAGTACACAAATCCCACTTGGCTTACCAAATTTTGTTCTTCTATGTTGAAGCCTTCGTCTACAGTAGCAGTTTTTATATTTAGGATTCCCTCTGTTCTCTCCTATATAGATAGATGAATTTGGAACTCTAAATCCAACATGCTTTGTAGTAGCTCCTTGAAACTTGAAAAAATAAAGGAGTTCTCCGAATTGTCTCTACGGTTTGTTTCCTCTTCAAGTAGCCCTAGGCACAGACTGTGGAAAAGCACTTTCATTGAGAGGGGTTGCCAAGCTTCTAAGAAATAACGAGTTTCCGAAATACCAGCAAATATTTTTTCGCCCAATCTTGATGATACTTGGTGGTAATGATCAGTACACAAATCCCACTTGGCTCACCAAATTTAGTTCTTCTAGGTTGAAGCGTTCGAGTACAGTAGCAGTTTTTATATTTAGGTTTCCCTCTGTTCTCTCCTATACAGATAGATGAATTTGGAACTCTAAATCCAACATGGTTTGTAGTAGCTCTTTGAAACTTGACAAAATAAAGGAGTTCTCAGATTTGTCTCTATGGTTTGTTTCTCTTCAAGTAGCCCTAGGCACATACTGTGGAAAAGCACTTTCATTGAGAGGGGTTGCCAAGCTTCTAAGAAATAACGAGTTTCCGAAATACCAGCAAATATTTTTTCACCCAATCTTGATGATACTTGGTGGTAATGATCAGTACTCAAATCCCACTTGGCTCACCAAATTTTGTTCTTCTAGGTTGAAGCGTTCGTCTACATTAGCAGTTTTTATATTTAGGTTTCCCTCTGTTCTCTCCTATATAGATAGATAAATTTGGAACTCTAAATCCAACATGGTTTGTAGTAGCTCTTTGAAACTTGACAAAATAAAGGAGTTCTCAGATTTGTCTCTATGGTTTGTTTCCTCTTCAAGTAGCCCTAGGCACAGACTGTGGAAAAGCACTTTCATTGAGAGGGGTACCCAAGCTTCTAAGAAATAACGAGTTTCCGAAATACCAGCAAATATTTTTTCACCCAATCTTGATGATACTTGGTGGTCATGATCAGTACACAAATCCCACTTGGCTCACCAAATTTTGTTCTTCTAGGTTGAAGCGTTCGTCTACAGTAGCAGTTTTTATATTTAGGTTTCCCTCTGTTCTCTCCTATATAGATAGATGAATTTGGAACTCTAAATCCAACATGCTTTGTAGTTGCTCCTTGAAACTTTACAAAATAAAGGAGTTCTCAGTTTTGTCTCTATGGTTTGTTTCCTCTACAAGTAGCCCTAGGCACAGACTGTGGAAAAGCACTTTCAATGAGAGGGGTTGCCAAGCTTCTAAGAAATAACGAGTTTCCGAAATACCAGCAAATATTTTTTCACCCAATCTTGATGATACTTGTTGCTAATGATCAGTACACAAATCCCACATGGCTCACCAAATTTAGTTCTTCTGGGTTGAAGCGTTCGTGTACAGTAGCAGTTTTTATATTTAGGTTTCCCTCTGTTCTCTCCTATATAGAAAGATGAATTTGGAACTCTAAATCCAACATGCT
This sequence comes from Callospermophilus lateralis, assembly GCF_048772815.1. NCBI lineage: Eukaryota > Metazoa > Chordata > Mammalia > Rodentia > Sciuridae > Callospermophilus > Callospermophilus lateralis. Next base: position 18,464 of record NW_027514739.1, on the reverse strand, counting down.
TTGTAGTAGCTCCTTGAAACTTGACAAAATAAAGCAGTTCTCAGTTTTGTCTCTATTGTGTGTTTCCTCTTCAAGTAGCCCTAGGCACAGACTGTGGAAAAGCACTTTCATTGAGAGGGGTTGCCAAGCTTCTGAGAAATAACGAGTTTCCGAAATACCAGCAAATATTTTTTCACCCAATCTTGATGATACTTGATGATAATGATCAGTACACAAATCCCACTTGGCTCTCCAAATTTAGTTCTAGGTTTAAGCGTTCGTGTACAGTAGCAGTTTTTATATTTAGGTTTCCCTCTGTTCTCTCCTATATAGATAGATGAATTTGGAACTCTAAATCCAACATGGTTTGTAGTAGCTCTTTGAAACTTGGCAAAATAAAGGAGTTCTCAGATTTGTCTCTATGGTTTGTTTCCTCTTCAAGTAGCCCTAGGCACAGACTGTGTAAAAGCATTTTCATTGAGAGGGGCTGCCAAGATTCTAAGATATAACGAGTTTCCGAAATACCAGCAAATATTTTTTCACCCAATCTTGATGATAATTGGTGGTAATGATCAGTACACAAATCCCACTTGGCTTACCAAATTTTGTTCTTCTAGGTTGAAGCGTTCGTCTACAGTAGCAGTTTTTATATTTAGGTCTCCCTCTGTTCTCTCCTATATAGATAGATGAAGTTGGAACTCTAAATCCAACATGGTTTGTAGTAGCTCTTTGAAACTTGACAAAATAAAGGAGTTCTCAGATTTGTCTCTATGGTTTGTTTCCTCTTCAAGTAGCCCTAGGCACAGACTGTGGAAAAGCATTTTCATTGAGAGGGGCTGCCAAGCTTCTAAGATATAACGAGTTTCCGAAATACCAGCAAATATTTTTTCACCCAATCTTGATGATACTTGGTGGTAATGATCAGTACACAAATCCCACTTGGCTTACCAAATTTTGTTCTTCTAGGTTGAAGCGTTCGTCTACAGTAGCAGTTTTTATATTTAGGTCTCCCTCTGTTCTCTCCTATATAGATAGATGAATTTGGAAATCTAAATCCAACATGCTTTGTAGTAGCTCCTTGAAACTTGACAAAATAAAGGAGTTCTCAGTTTTGTCTCGATGGTTTGTTTCCTCTTCAAGTAGCCCTAGGCACAGACTGTGCAAAGCACTTTCATTGAGATGGGTTGTCAAGCTTCTAAGAAATAACGAGTTTCCGAAATACCAGCAAATATTTTTCACACAATCTTGTTGATACTTGGTGGTAATGATCAGTACACAAATCCCACTTGGCTCACCAAATTTTGTTCTTTTAGGTTGAAGCATTCGTCTACAGTAGCAGTTCTTCTATTTAGGTTTCTCTATGTTCTCTCCTATATAGATAGATGAATTTGGAACTCTAAATCCAACATGATTTGTAGTAGCTCTTTGAAACTTGACAAAATAAAGGAGTTCTCAGATTTGTCTCTATGGTTTGTTTCCTCTTCAAGTAGCCCTAGGCACAGACTGTGGAAAAGCGCTTTCATTGAGAGGGGCTGCCAAGCTTCTAAGAAATAACGAGTTTCCGAAATACCAGCAAATATTTCTTCACCCAATCTTGATGATACTTGGTGGTAATGATCAGTACACAAATCCCACTTGGCTTACCAAATTTTGTTCTTCTATGTTGAAGCCTTCGTCTACAGTAGCAGTTTTTATATTTAGGTTTCCCTCTGTTCTCTCCTATATAGATAGATGAATTTGGAACTCTAAATCCAACATGCTTTGTAGTAGCTCCTTGAAACTTGAAAAAATAAAGGAGTTCTCCGAATTGTCTCTACGGTTTGTTTCCTCTTCAAGTAGCCCTAGGCACAGACTGTGGAAAAGCACTTTCATTGAGAGGGGTTGCCAAGCTTCTAAGAAATAACGAGTTTCCGAAATACCAGCAAATATTTTTTCGCCCAATCTTGATGATACTTGGTGGTAATGATCAGTACACAAATCTCACTTGGCTCACCAAATTTAGTTCTTCTAGGTTGAAGCGTTCGTCTACAGTAGCAGTTTTTATATTTAGGTTTCTCTCTGTTCTCTCCTATATAGATAGATGAATTTGGAACTCTAAATCCAACATGGTTTCTAGTAGCTCTTTGAAACTTGACAAAATAAAGGAGTTCTCAGATTTGTCACTATGTTTTGTATCCTCTTCAATAGCCCTAGGCACAGACTGTGGAAAAGCACTTTCATTGAAAGGGGTTGCCAAGCTTCTAAGAAATAACGAGTTTCGGAAATACCAGCAAATATTTTTTCACCCACACTTGATGATACTTGGTGGTAATGATTAGTATACAAATCCCACTAGGCTTACCAAATTTTGTTCTTCTAGGTTGAAGCGTTCGTCTACAGTAGCAGTTTTTATATTTAGGTTTCCCTCTGTTGTCTCCTATATAGATGGATGAATTTGGAACTCTAAATCCATCATGCTTTGTAGTCGCTCCTTGAAACTTGGAAAAATAAAGGAGTTCTCAGTTTTGTCTCTATGGTTTGTTTCCTCTTCAAGTAGCCCTAGGCACAGACTGTGGAAAAGCACTTTCATTGAGAGGGGTTGCCAAGCTTCTAAGAAATAACGAGTTTCCGAAATACCAGCAAATATTTTTTCACCCAATCTTGATGATACTTGTTGCTAATGATCAGTACACAAATCCCACTTGGCTCACCAAATTTAGTTCTTCTAGGTTGAAGCGTTCGAGTACAGTAGCAGTTTTTATATTTAGGTTTCCCTCTGTTCTCTCCTATACAGATAGATGAATTTGGAACTCTAAATCCAACATGGTTTGTAGTAGCTCTTTGAAACTTGACAAAATAAAGGAGTTCTCAGATTTGTCACTATGTTTTGTATCCTCTTCAAGTAGCCCTAGGCACAGACTGTGGAAAAGCACTTTCATTGAAAGGGGTTGCCAAGCTTCTAAGAAATAACGAGTTTCGGCAATACCAGCAAATATTTTTTCACCCAAACTTGGTGATACTTGGTGGTAATGATTAGTATACAAATCCCACTTGGCTTACCAAATTTTGTTCTTCTAGGTTGAAGCGTTCGTCTACAGTAGCAGTTTTTATATTTAGGTTTCTTTCTGTTCTCTCCTATATAGAAAGATGAATTTGGAACTCTAAATCCAACATGCTTTGTAGTAGCTCCTTGAAACTTTACAAAATAAAGGAGTTCTCAGTTTTGTCTCTATGGTTTGTTTCCTCTACAAGTAGCCCTAGGCACAGACTGTGGAAAAGCACTTTCAATGAGAGGGGTTGCCAAGCTTCTAAGAAATAACGAGTTTCCGAAATACCAGCAAATATTTTTTCACCCAACCTTGATGATACGTGTTGCTAATGATCAGTACACAAATGCCACAAGGCTCACCAAATTTAGTTCTTTTAGGTTGAAGCGTTCGTGTACAGTAGCAGTTTTTATATTTAGGTTTCCCTCTGTTCTCTCCTATATAGATAGATGAATTTGGAACTCTAAATCCAACATGGTTTGTAGTAGCTCTTTGAAACTTTACAAAATAAAGGAGTTCTCAGTTTTGTCTCTATGGTTTGTTTCCTCTACAAGTAGCCCTAGGCACAGACTGTGGAAAAGCACTTTCAATGAGAGGGGTTGCCAAGCTTCTAAGAAATAACGAGTTTCCGAAATACCAGCAAATATTTTTTCGCCCAATCTTGATGATACTTGGTGGTAATGATCAGTACACTAATCCCACTTGGCTCACCAAATTTAGTTCTTCTAGGTTGAAGCGTTCGAGTACAGTAGCAGTTTTTATATTTAGGTTTCCCTCTGTTCTCTCCTATACAGATAGATGAATTTGGAACTCTAAATCCAACATGGTTTGTAGTAGCTCTTTGAAACTTGACAAAATAAAGGAGTTCTCAGTTTTGTCTCTCTGGTTTGTTTCCTCTTCATGTAGCCCTAGGAACAGACTGTGGAAAAGCACTTTCATTGAGATGGGTTGCCAAGCTTCTAAGAAATATCGAGTTTCCGAAATACCAGCAAATATTTTTTCACCCAAACTTGATGATACTTGGTGGTAATGATCAGCACACAATTCCCACTTGGCTAACCAATTTTTGTTCATCTAGGATGAAGCATTCGTGTACAGTAGCAGTTTTTATATTTAGGTTTCCCTCTGTTCTCTCCTATATAGATAGATGAATTTGGAACTCTAAATCCAACTTGGTTTGTAGTAGCTCTTTGAAACTTGACAAAATAAAGGAGTTCTCAGTTTTGTCTCTATGGTTGTTTCCTCTTAAAGTAGCCCTAGGCACAGACTGTGGAAAGCACTTTCATTGAGATTGGTTGCCAAGCTTCTAAAAATAATCAGTTTCCGAAATACCAGCAAATATCTCTTCACCCAATCTTGATGATACTTGGTGGTAGTGATCAGTACACAAATCCCACTTACCTCACCAAATTTTGTTCTTCTAGGTTGAAGCGTTCTTCTACAGTAGCAGTTTTATATTTAGGTTTCTCTCTGTTCTCTCCTATATAGATAGATGAATTTGGAACTCTAAATTCAACGTGGTTTGCAGTAGCTCTTTGAAACTTGACAAAACAAAGGAGTTCTCAGATTTGTCTCTATGGTTTGTTTCCTCTTCAAGTAGCCCTAGGCACAGACTGTGGAAAAGCACTTTCATTGAGAGGGGTACCCAAGCTTCTAAGAAATAACGAGATTCCGAAATACCAGCAAATATTTTTTCACCCAATCTTGATGATACTTGGTGGTCATGATCAGTACACAAATCCCACTTGGCTCACCAAATTTTGTTCTTCTAGGTTGAAGCGTTCGTCTACAGTAGCAGTTTTTATATTTAGGTTTCCCTCTGTTCCCTCCTATATAGATAGATGAATTTGGAACTCTAAATCCAACATGCTTTGTAGTTGCTCCTTGAAACTTTACAAAATAAAGGAGTTCTCAGTTTTGTCTCTATGGTTTGTTTCCTCTACAAGTAGCCCTAGGCACAGACTGTGGAAAAGCACTTTCAATGAGAGGGGTTGCCAAGCTTCTAAGAAATAACGAGTTTCCGAAATACCAGCAAATATTTTTTCACCCAATCTTGATGATACCTGTTGCTAATGATCAGTACACAAATCCCACATGGCTCACCTAATTTAGTTCTTCTAGGTTGAAGCGTTCGTGTACAGTAGCAGTTTTTATATTTAGGTTTCCCTCTGTTCTCTCCTATATAGATAGATGAATTTGGAACTCTAAATCCAACATGCTTTGTAGTAGCTCCTTGAAACTTGACAAAATAAAGGAGTTCTCACTTTTGTCTCTATTGTGTGTTTCCTCTTCAAGTATCCCTAGGCACAGACTGTGGAAAAGCACTTTCATTAAGAGGGGTTGCCAAGCTTCTGAGAAATAACGAGTTTCCGAAATACCAGCAAATATTTTTTCACCCAATCTTGATGATACTTGTTGATAATGATCAGTACACAAATCCCAATTGGCTCTCCAAATTTAGTTCTTCTAGGTTTAAGCGTTCGTGTACAGTAGCAGTTTTTATATTTAGTTTTCCCTCTGTTCTCTCCTATATAGATAGATGAATTTGGAACTCTAAATCCAACATGGTTTGTAGTAGCTCTTTGAAACGTGGCAAAATAAAGGAGTTCTCAGTTTTGTCTCTCTGGTTTGTTTCCTTTATAGTAGCCCTAGGCACAGACTGTGGAAAGCACTTTCATTGAGATGGGTTGTCAAGCTTCTAAGAAATAACGAGTTTCCGAAATACCAGCAAATATTTTTTCACCCAATCTTGATGATACTTGTTGCTAATGATCAGTACACAAATCCCACTTGGCTCACCAAATTTAGTTCTTCTAGGTTGAAGCGTTCGAGTACAGTAGCAGTTTTTATATTTAGGTTTCCCTCTGTTCTCTCCTATACAGATAGATGAATTTGGAACTCTAAATCCAACATGGTTTGTAGTAGCTCTTTGAAACTTGACAAAATAAAGGAATTCTCAGATTTGTCACTATGTTTTGTATCCTCTTCAAGTAGCCCTAGGCACAGACTGTGGAAAAGCACTTTCATTGAAAGGGGTTGCCAAGCTTCTAAGAAATAACGAGTTTCGGAAATACCAGCAAATATTTTTCACCCAAACTTGATGATACTTGGTGGTAATGATTAGTATACAAATCCCACTTGGCTTACCAAATTTTGTTCTTCTAGGTTGAAGCGTTCGTCTACAGTAGCAGTTTTTATATTTAGGTTTCTTTCTGTTCTCTCCTATATAGAAAGATGAATTTGGAACTCTAAATCCAACATGCTTTGTAGTAGCTCCTTGAAACTTTACAAAATAAAGGAGTTCTCAGTTTTGTCTCTATGGTTTGTTTCCTCTACAAGTAGCCCTAGGCACAGACTGTGGAAAAGCACTTTCAATGAGAGGGGTTGCCAAGCTTCTAAGAAATAACGAGTTTCCGAAATACCAGCAAATATTTTTTCACCCAACCTTGATGATACGTGTTGCTAATGATCAGTACACAAATGCCACATGGCTCACCAAATTTAGTTCTTTTAGGTTGAAGCGTTCGTGTACAGTAGCAGTTTTTATATTTAGGTTTCCCTCTGTTCTCTCCTATATAGATAGATGAATTTGGAACTCTAAATCCAACATGGTTTGTAGTAGCTCTTTGAAACTTTACAAAATAAAGGAGTTCTCAGTTTTGTCTCTATGGTTTGTTTCCTCTACAAGTAGCCCTAGGCACAGACTGTGGAAAAGCACTTTCAATGAGAGGGGTTGCCAAGCTTCTAAGAAATAACGAGTTTCCGAAATACCAGCAAATATTTTTTCGCCCAATCTTGATGATACTTGGTGGTAATGATCAGTACACAAATCCCACTTGGCTCACCAAATTTAGTTCTTCTAGGTTGAAGCGTTCGAGTACAGTAGCAGTTTTTGTATTTAGGTTTCACTCTGTTCTCTCCTATACAGATAGATGAATTTGAAACTCTAAATCCAACATGGTTTGTAGTAGCTCTTTGAAACTTGACAAAATAAAGGAGTTCTCAGTTTTGTCTCTCTGGTTTGTTTCCTCTTCATGTAGCCCTAGGAACAGACTGTGGAAAAGAACTTTCATTGAGATGGGTTGCCAAGCTTCTAAGAAATATCGAGTTTCCGAAATACCAGCAAATATTTTTTCACCCAAACTTGATGATACTTGGTGGTAATGATCAGCACACAATTCCCACATGGCTAACCAATTTTTGTTCATCTAGGATGAAGCATTCGTGTACAGTAGCAGTTTTTATATTTAGGTTTCCCTCTGTTCTCTCCTATATAGATAGATGAATTTGGAACTCTAAATCCAACTTGGTTTGTAGTAGCTCTTTGAAACTTGACAAAATAAAGGAGTTCTCAGTTTTGTCTCTATGGTTTGTTTCCTCTTAAAGTAGCCCTAGGCACAGACTGTGGAAAGCACTTTCATTGAGATTGGTTGCCAAGCTTCTAAGAAATAACGAATTCCGAAATACCAGCAAATATCTCTTCACCCAATCTTGATGATACTTGGTGGTAGTGATCAGTACACAAATCCCACTTACCTCACCAAATTTTGTTCTTCTAGGTTGAAGCGTTCTTCTACAGTAGCAGTTTTATATTTAGGTTTCTCTCTGTTCTCTCCTATATAGATAGATGAATTTGGAACTCTAAATTCAACGTGGTTTGCAGTAGCTCTTTGAAACTTGACAAAACAAAGGAGTTCTCAGATTTGTCTCTATGGTTTGTTTCCTCTTCAAGTAGCCCTAGGCACAGACTGTGGAAAAGCACTTTCATTGAGAGGGGTACCCAAGCTTCTAAGAAATAACGAGATTCCGAAATACCAGCAAATATTTTTTCACCCAATCTTGATGATACTTGGTGGTCATGATCAGTACACAAATCCCACTTGGCTCACCAAATTTTGTTCTTCTAGGTTGAAGCGTTCGTCTCCAGTAGCAGTTTTTATATTTAGGTTTCCCTCTGTTCCCTCCTATATAGATAGATGAATTTGGAACTCTAAATCCAACATGCTTTGTAGTTGCTCCTTGAAACTTTACAAAATAAAGGAGTTCTCAGTTTTGCCTCTATGGTTTGTTTCCTCTACAAGTAGCCCTAGGCACAGACTGTGGAAAAGCACTTTCAATGAGAGGGGTTGCCAAGCTTCTAAGAAATAACGAGTTTCCGAAATACCAGCAAATATTTTTTCACCCAATCTTGATGATACTTGTTGCTAATGATCAGTACACAAATGCCACATGGCTCACCAAATTTAGTTCTTCTAGGTTGAAGCGTTCGTGTACAGTAGCAGTTTTTATATTTAGGTTTCCCTCTGTTCTCTCCTATATAGATAGATGAATTTGGAACTCTAAATCCAACATGCTTTGTAGTAGCTCCTTGAAACTTGACAAAATAAAGGAGTTCTCAGTTTTGTCTCTATGGTTTGTTTCCTCTTCAAGTAGCCCTAGGCACAGACTGTGGAAAAGCACTTTCATTGAGAGGGGTTGCCAAGCTTCTAAGAAATAACGAGTTTCCGAAATACCAGCAAATATTTTTTCACCCAATCTTGATGATACTTGTTGCTAATGATCAGTACACAAATCCCACTTTGCTCACCAAATTTAGTTCTTCTAGGTTTTAGCGTTCGTGTACAGTAGCTTTTTTTATATTTAGGTTTCCCTCTGTTCTCTCCTATACAGATAGATGAATTTGGAACTCTAAATCCAACATGGTTTGTAGTAGCTCTTTGAAACTTGACAAAATAAAGGAGTTCTCAGTTTTGTCTCTCTGGTTTGTTTCCTCTTCATGTAGCCCTAGGAACAGACTGTGGAAAAGCACTTTCATTGAGATGGGTTGCCAAGATTCTAAGAAATATCGAGTTTCCGAAATACCAGCAAATATTTTTTTCACCCAAACTTGATGATACTTGGTGGTAATGATCAGCACACAATTCCCACTTGGCTAACCAATTTTTGTTCATCTAGGATGAAGCATTCGTGTACAGTAGCAGTTTTTATATTTAGGTTTCCCTCTGTTCTCTCCTATATAGATAGATGAATTTGGAACTCTAAATCCAACTTGGTTTGTAGTAGCTCTTTGAAACCTAACAAAATAAAGGAGTTCTCAGTTTTTTCTCTATGGTTTGTTTCCTCTTAAAGTAGCCCTAGGCACAGACTGTGGAAAGCACTTTCATTGAGATTGGTTGCCAAGCTTCTAAGAAATAACGAGTTTCCGAAATACCAGCAAATATCTCTTCACCCAATCTTGATGATACTTGGTGGTAGTGATCAGTACACAAATCCCACTTGCCTCACCAAATTTTGTTCTTCTAGGTTGAAGCGTTCGTCTACAGTAGCAGTTTTATATTTAGGTTTCTCTCTGTTCTCTCCTATATAGATAGATGAATTTGGAACTCTAAATTCAACGTGGTTTGCAGTAGCTCTTTGAAACTTGACAAATAAAGGAGTTCTCAGATTTGTCTCTATGGTTTGTTTCCTCTTCAAGTAGCCCTAGGCACATACTGTGGAAAAGCACTTTCATTGAGAGGGGTTGCCAAGCTTCTAAGAAATAACGAGTTTCCGAAATACCAGCAAATATTTTTTCACCGAATCTTGATGATACTTGGTGGTAATGATCAGTACTCAAATCCCACTTGGCTCACCAAATTTTGTTCTTCTAGGTTGAAGGGTTCGTCTACAGTAGCAGTTTTTATATTTAGGTTTCCCTCTGTTCTCTCCTATATAGATAGATAAATTTGGAACTCTAAATCCAACATGGTTTGTAGTAGCTCTTTGAAACTTGACAAAATAAAGGAGTTCTCAGATTTGTCTCTATGGTTTGTTTCCTCTTCAAGTAGCCCTAGGCACAGACTGTGGAAAAGCACTTTCATTGAGAGGGGTACCCAAGTTTCTAAGAAATAACGAGTTTCCGAAATACCAGCAAATATTTTTTCACCCAATCTTGATGATATTGGTGGTCATGATCAGTGCACAAATCCCACTTGGCTCACCAAATTTTGTTCTTCTAGGTTGAAGCGTTCGTCTACAGTAGCAGTTTTTATATTTAGGTTTCCCTCTGTTCTCTCCTATATAGATAGATGAATTTGGAACTCTAAATCCAACATGCTGTGTAGTTGCTCCTTGAAACTTTACAAAATAAAGGAGTTCTCAGTTTTGTCTCTATGGTTTGTTTCCTCTACAAGTAGCCCTAGGCACAGACTGTGGAAAAGCACTTTCAATGAGAGGGGTTGCCAAGCTTCTAAGAAATAACGAGTTTCCGAAATACCAGCAAAATTTTTTCACCCAATCATGATGATACTTGTTGCTAATGATCAGTACACAAATCCCACATGGCTCACCAAATTTGGTCTTCTAGGTTGAAGCGTTCGTGTACAGTAGCAGTTTTTATATTTAGGTTTCCCTCTGTCCTCTCCTATATAGATAGATGAATTTGGAACTCTAAATCCAACATGCTTTGTAGTAGCTCCTTGAAACTTGACAAAATAAAGGAGTTCTCAGTTTTGTCTCTATTGTGTGTTTCCTCTTCAAGTAGCCCTAGGCACATACTGTGGAAAAGCACTTTCATTGAGAGGGGTTGCCAAGCTTCTGAGAAATAACGAGTTTCTGAAATACCAGCAAATATTTTTTCACCCAATCTTGATGATACTTGTTGATAATTATCAGTACACAAATCCCACTTGGCTTCCAAATTTAGTTCTTCTAGGTTTAAGCGTTCGTGTACAGTAGCAGTTTTTATATTTAGATTTCCCTCTGTTCTCTCCTATATAGATAGATGAATTTGGAACTCTAAATCCAACATGGTTTGTAGTAGCTCTTTGAAACTTGGCAAAATAAAGGAGTTCTCAGTTTTGTCTCTATGGTTTGTTTCTTTTAAAGTAGCCCTAGGCACAGACTGTGGAAAGCACTTTCATTGAGATGGGTTGTCAAGCTTCTAAGAAATAACGATTTTCCGAAATACCAGCAAATATTTTTCACACAATCTTGTTGATACTTGGTGGTAATGATCAGTACACAAATCCCACTTGGTTCACCAAATTTTGTACTTCTAGGTTGAAGCGTTCGTCTACAGTAGTAGTTTTTATATTTAGGTTTCTCTCTGTTCTCTCCTATATAGATAGATGAATTTGGAACTCTAAATCCAACATGGTTTGTAGTAGCTCTTTGAAACTTGACAAAATAAAGGAGTTCTCAGATTTGTCTCTATGGTTTGTTTCCTCTTCAAGTAGCCCTAGGCACAGACTGTGGAAAAGCACTTTCATTGAGAGGGGCTGCCAAGCTTCTAAGATATAACGAGTTTCCGAAATACCAGCAAATATTTTTTTCACCCAATCTTTGTGATACTTGGTGGTAATGATCAGTACACAAATCCCACTTGGCTTACCAAATTTTGTTCTTCTAGGTTGAAGCGTTCGTGTACAGTAGCAGTTTTTATATTTAGGTTTCCCTCTGTTCTCTCCTATACAGATAGATGAATTTGGAACTCTAAATCCAACATGGTTTGTAGTAGCTCTTTGAAACTTGACAAAATAAAGGAGTTCTCAGTTTTGTCTCTCTGGTTTGTTTCCTCTTCATGTAGCCCTAGGAACAGACTGTGGAAAAGCACTTTCATTGAGATGGGTTGCCAAGATTCTAAGAAATATCGAGTTTCCGAAATACCAGCAAATATTTTTTCACCCAAACTTGATGATACTTTGTGGTAATGATCAGCACACAAATCCCACTTGGCTCACCAAATTTTTGTTCTTCTAGGTTGAAGCGTTCGTCTACAGTAGCAGTTTATATATAGGTTTCTCTCTGTTCTCTCCTATATAGATAGATGAATTTGGAACTCTAAATCCAACCTGGTTTGTAGTAGCTCTTTGAAACTTGATAAAATAAAGGAGTTCTCAGATTTGTCTCTATGGTTTGTTTCCTCTTCAAGTAGCCCTAGCCACAGACTGTGGAAAAACACTTTCATTGGGAGGGGTTGCCAAGCTTCTAAGAAATAACGAGTTTCCGAAATACCAGCAAATTTTTTTTCACCCAATCTTGATGATACTTGGTGGTAATGATCAGTACACAAATCCCACTTGGCTCACCAAATTTTGTTCTTCTAGGTTGAAGCGTTCGTCTACAGTAGCAGTTTTTATATTTAGGTTTCACTCTGTTCTCTCATATATAGATAGATGAATTTGGAACTCTAAATCCAACATGGTTTGTAGTAGCTCTTTGAAACTTGACAAAATAAAGGAGTTCTCAGTTTTGTCTCTCTGGTTTGTTTCCTCTTCATGTAGCCCTATGAACAGACTGTGGAAAAGCACTTTCATTGAGATGAGTTGCCAAGCTTCTAAGAAATATCGAGTTTCCGAAATACCAGCAAATATTTTTTGCACCCAAACTTGATGATACTTGGTGGTAATGATCAGCACACAAATCCCACTTGGCTAACCAATTTTTGTTCATCTAGGATGAAGCATTCGTGTACAGTAGCAGTTTTTATATTTAGGTTTCCCTCTGTTCTCTCCTATATAGATAGATGAATTTGGAACTCTAAATCCAACATGGTTTGTAGTAGCTCTTTGAAACGTGGCAAAATAAAGGAGTTCTCTGTTTTGTCTCTATGTTTTGTTTCCTTTTAAAGTAGCCCTAGGCACAGACTGTGGAAAAGCACTTTCATTGAGAGGGGCAGCCAAGCTTCTAAGATATAACGAGTTTCCGAAATACCAGCAAATATTTTTTCACCCAATCTTGATGATACTTGGTGGTAATGATCAGTACACAAATCCCACATGGCTTACCAAATTTTGTTCTTCTAGGTTGAAGCGTTCGTCTACAGTAGCAGTTTTTATATTTAGGTCTCCCTCTGTTCTCTCCTATATAGACAGATGAATTTGGAACTCTAAATCCAACATGCTTTGTAGTAGCTTTTTGAAACTTGACAAAATAAAGGAGTTCTCAGTTTTGTCTCTATGGTTTGTTTCCTCTTCAAGTAGCCCCAGGCACAGACTGTGGAAAAGCACTTTCATTGAGATGGGTTGTCAAGCTTCTAAGAAATAACGAGTTTCCGAAATACCAGCAAATATTTTTCACACAATCTTGTTGATACTTGGTGGTAATGATCAGTACACAAATCCCACTTGGCTCACCAAATTTGGTCTTCTAAGTTGAAGCGTTCGTCTACAGTAGCAGTTTTTATATTTATTTTTCTCTCTGTTCTCTTCTATATAGATAGATGAATTTGGAACTCTAAATCCAACATGGTTTGTAGTAGCTCTTTGAAACTTCACAAAATAAAGGAGTTCTCAGATTTGTCACTATGTTTTGTATCCTCTTCAAGTAGCCCTAGGCACAGACTGTGGAAAAGCACTTTCATTGGGAGGGGTTGCCAAGCTTCTAAGAAATAACGAGTTTCCCAAATACCAGCAAATATTTTTTCACCCAATCTTGATGATACTTGGTGGTAATGATCAGTACACAAATCCCACTTGGCTCACCAAATTTAGTTCTTCTAGGTTGAAGCGTTCGTGTACAGTAGCAGTTTTTATATTTAGGTTTCCCTCTGTTCTCTCCTATATAGATAGATGAATTTGGAACTCTAAATCCAACATGGTTTGTAGTAGCTCCTTGAAACTTGACAAAATAAAGGAGTTCTCAGTTTTGTCTCTATGGTTTGTTTCCTCTTCAAGTAGCCCTAGGCACAGACTGTGGAAAGCACATTAATTGTGATGGGTTGTCAAGCTTCTAAGAAATAACGAGTTTCCGAAATACCACCAAATATTTTTTCACACACTCTTGTTGATACTTGGTGGTAATGATCAGTACACAAATCCCACTTGGCTCACCAAATTTGGTCTTCTAGGTTGAAGCGTTTGTCTACAGTAGCAGTTTTTATATTTAGGTTTCTCTCTGTTCTCTCCTATATAGATAGATGAATTTGGAACGCTAATTCCAACATGGTTTGTAGTAGCTCTTTGAAACTTGACAAAATAAAGGAGTTCTCAGATTTGTCACTATGTTTTGTATCCTCTTCAATAGCCCTAGGCACAGACTGTGTAAAAGCACTTTCAATGAAAGGGGTTGCCAAGCTTCTAAGAAATAACGAGTTTCGGAAATACCAGCAAATATTTTTTCACCCAAACTTGATGATACTTGCTGGTAATGATTAGTATACAAATCTCACTTGGCTTACCAAATTTTGTTCTTCTAGGTTGAAGCATTCGTCTACAGTAGCAGTTTTTATATTTAGGTTTCCCTCTGTTCTCTCCTATATAGAAAGATGAATTTGGAATTCTAAATCCAACATGCTTTGTAGTAGCTCCTTCAAACTTTACAAAATAAAGGAGTTCTCAGTTTTGTCTCTATGGTTTGTTTCCTCTACAAGTAGCCCTAGGCACAGACTGTGGAAAAGCACTTTCAATGAGAGGGGTTGCCAAGCTTCTAAGAAATAACGAGTTTCCGAAATACCAGCAAATATTTTTTCACCCAATCTTGATTATACTTGTTGCTAATGATCAGTACACAAATCCCACATGGCTCACCAAATTTAGTTCTTCCAGGTTGAAGCGTTCGTGTACAGTAGCAGTTTTTATATTTAGTTTTCCCTCTGTTCTCTCCTATATAGATAGATGAATTTGGAACTCTAAATCCAACATGCTTTGTAGTAGCTCCTTGAAACTTGACAAAATAAAGGAGTTCTCAGTTTTGTCTCTATGGTTTGTTTCCTCTTCCAGTAGCTCTAGGCACAGACTGTGGAAAAGCACTTTCATTGAGAGGGGTTGCCAAGCTTCTTAGAAATAACGAGTTTCCGAAATACCAGCAAATATTTTTTCACGCAATCTTGATGATACTTGTTGATAATGATCAGTACACAAATCCCACTTGGCTCACCAAATTTAGTTCTTCTAGGTTTAAGCGTTCGTGTACAGTAGCAGTTTTTATATTTAGGTTTCCCTCTGTTCTCTCCTATATAGATAGATGAATTTGGAACTCTAAATCCAACATGGTTTGTAGTAGCTCTTTGAAACTTGGCAAAATAAAGGAGTTCTCAGTTTTGACTCTACGGTTTGTTTCCTTTTAAAGTAGCCCTAGGCACAGACTGTAGAAAGCACTTTCATTGAGATGGGTTGTCAAGCTTCTAAGAAATAACGAGTTTCTGAAATACCAGCAAATATTTTTCACACAATCTTGTTGATACTTGGTGGTAATGATCAGTATACAAATCCCACTTGGCTCACCAAATTTTGTTCTTCTAGGTTGAAGCGTTCGTCTACAGTAGTTGTTTTTATATTTAGGTTTCTCTCTGTTCTCTCCTATATAGATAGATGAATTTGGAACTCTACATCCAACATGGTTTGTAGTAGCTCTTTGAAACTTGACAAAATAAAGGAGTTCTCAGATTTGTCTCTATGGTTTGTTTCCTTTTCAAGTAGCCCTAGGCACAGACTGTGGAAAAGCACTTTCATTGAGAGGGGCTGCCAAGCTTCTAAGATATAACGAGTTTCCGAAATACCAGCAAATATTTTTTAACCCAATCTTGATGATACTTGGTGGTAATGATCAATACACAAATCCCACTTGGCTTACCAAATTTTGATCTTCTAGATTGAAGCGTTCGTCTACAGTAGCAGTTTTTATATTTAGGTCTCCCTCTGTTCTCTCCTATATAGATAGATGAATTTGGAAATCTAAATCCAACATGCTTTGTAGTAGCTCCTTGAAACTTGACAAAATAAAGGAGTTCTCAGTTTTGTCTCTATGGTTTGTTTCCTCTTCAAGTAGCCCTAGGCACAGACTGTGGAAAAGCACTTTCATTGAGAGGGTTTGCCAAGCTTCTAAGAAATAACGAGTTTCCGAAATACCAGCAAATATTTTTTCACCCAATCTTGATGATACTTGTTGCTAATGATCAGTACACAAATCCCACTTTGCTCACCAAATTTAGTTCTTCTAGGTTGTAGCGTTCGTGTACAGTAGCAGTTTTTATATTTAGGTTTCCCTCTGTTCTCTCCTATACAGATAGATGAATTTGGAACTCTAAATCCAACATGGTTTGTAGTAGCTCTTTGAAACTTGACAAAATAAAGGAATTCTCAGTTTTGTCTCTCTGGTTTGTTTCCTCTTCATGTAGCCCTAGGAACAGACTGTGCAAAAGCACTTTCATTGAGATGGGTTGCCAAGCTTCTAAGAAATATCGAGTTTCCGAAATACCAGCAAATATTTTTTCACCCAAACTTGATGATACTTTGTGGTAATGATCAGAACACAAATCCCACTTGGCTCACCAAATTTTGTTCTTCTAGGTTGAAGCGTTCGTCTACAGTCGCAGTTTTTATATTTAGGTTTCTCTCTGTTCTCTCCTATATAGATAGATGAATTTGGAACTCTAAATCCAACATGGTTTGTAGTAGCTCTTTGAAACTTGGCAAAATAAAGGAGTTCTCGGTTTCGTCTCTATGGTTTGTTTCCTTTTAAAGTAGCCCTAGGCACAGACTGTGGAAAGCACTTTCATTGAGATGGGTTGTCAAGCTTCTAAGAAATAACGAGTTTCCGAAATACCACCAAATATTTTTCACACAATCTTGTTGATACTTGGTGTTAATGATCAGTACACAAATCCCACTTGGCTCACCAAATTTTGTTCTTCTAGGTTGAAGCGTTCGTCTACAGTAGCAGTTTTTATATTAAGGTTTCTCTCTGTTCTCTCCTATATAGATAGATGAATTTGGAACTCTAAATCCAACATGGTTTGTAGTAGCTCTTTGAAACTTGACAAAATAAAGGGGTTCTCAGATTTGTCTCTATGGTTTGTTTCCTCTTCAAGTAGCCCTAGGCACAGACTGTGGAAAAACACTTTCATTGAGAGGGGTTGCCAAGCTTCTAAGAAATAACGAGTTTCCGAAATACCAGCAAATATTTTTTCACCCAATTTTGATGATACTTGGTGGTAATGATCAGTAAACAAATCCCACTTGGCTCACCAAATTTAGTTCTTCTAGGTTGAAGCGTTCGTGTACAGTAGCAGTTTTTATATTTAGGTTTCCCTATGTTCTCTCCTATACAGATAGATGAATTTGGAACTCTAAATCCAACATGGTTTGTAGTAGCTATTTGAAACTTGACAAAATAAAGGAGTTCTCAGATTTGTCTCTATGGTTTGTTTCCTCTTCAAGTAGCCCTAGGCACAGACTGTGGAAAAGCACTTTCAATGAGAGAGTTTGCCAAGCTTCTAAGAAATAACGAGTTTCCGAAATACCAGCAAATATTTTTTCACCCAATCTTGATGATACTTGGTGGTAATGATTAGTATACAAATCCCACTTGGCTTACCAAATTTTGTTCTTCTAGGTTGAAGCGTTCGTCTACAGTAGCAGTTTTTATATTTAGGTTTCCCTCTGTTCTCTCCTATATAGATAGATGAATTTGGAACTCTAAATCCAACATGCTTTGTAGTAGCTCCTTGAAACTTGACAAAATAAAGGAGTTCTCAGTTTTGTCTCTATGGTTTGTTTCCTCTTCAAGTAGCCCTAGGCACAGACTGTGGAAAAACACTTTCATTGAGAGGGGTTGCCAAGCTTCTAAGAAATAACGAGTTTCCGAAATACCAGCAAATATTTTTTCACCCAATCTTGATGATACGTGATGGTAATGAAAAGTACACAAATCCCACTTGGCTCACCAAATTTTGTTTTGCTACGTTGAAGCCTTCGTTTACAGTAGCAGTATTAATTTTCAGGTTTCACTCTGTTCTTTCCTATATAGATAGATGAATTTGGAACTCTAAATCCAACATGGTTTGTAGTAGCTCTTTGAAACTTGGCAAAATAAACGAGTTCTCAATTTTGTCTCTATGGTTTGTTTCCTTTTAAAGTAGCCCTAGGCACAGACTGTGGAAAGCACTTTCATTGAGATGGGTTGTCAAGCTTCTAAGAAATAACGAGTTTCCGAAATACCAGCAAATATTTTTCACACAATCTTGTTGATACTTGGTGGTAATGATCAGTACACAAATCCCACTTGGCTCACCAAATTTTGTTCTTCTAGGTTGAAGCGTTCGTCTACAGTAGCAGTTTTTATATTTAGGTTTCTCTCTGTTCTCTCCTATATAGATAGATGAATTTGGAACTCTAAATACAACATGCTTTGTAGTAGCTCCTTGAAACTTGACAAAATAAAGGAGTTCTCAGTTTTGTCTCTATGGTTTGTTTCCTCTTCAAGTAGCCCTAGGCACAGACTGTGGAAAAGCACTTTCATTGAGAGGGGTTGCCAAGCTTCTAAGAAATAACGAGTTTCCGAAATACCAGCAAATATTTTTTCACCCAATCTTGATGATACTTGTTGCTAATGATCAGTACACAAATCCCACTTGGCTCTCCAAATTTAGTTCTTCCAGGTTGAAGCGTTCGTGTACAGTAGCAGTTTTTATATTTAGGTTTCCCACTGTTCTCTCCTATATAGATAGATGAATTTGGAACTCTAAATCCAACATGGTTT